>NW_020538496.1:0-108740 GCF_003426905.1 Ctenocephalides felis
AATATTACTAATATCATACACCCGAAAACTAAACAACTGCTGAACATGTTTTTACATAGACTTAGAACCCAAAGAAAACAATTCGTCAATTTTTAAAATGAATAAATGTTAACCAAATAATTCATTTTGAGCCCCCAATAAGATCATCAAATATTCCGCCAGGTGTAAGGTGCCAAATGTACGGCCATACCCAGCGTTATTGCACCGCAGATTTATATGTGTAAAATGCGGCTTTGATCATGAGTCTAAAAATGTACCAAAGCAGCTGAAGCCCCCGCCCCTTTGTTATCATTGCGGCGATAATCATACCGCAAACTACAAAGGGTGTTCTTACTACTACTACCTTCACCTTGTCGGTTGCAGATAACGATCAAGCAACAATAGGCAGAAGTAACGGGACTTATTTACACAAATGCCAACCGGTACAAATCCAACCTACACAACAATAGAATTTCTCAATACGCAAACCCTCAGCATATGTCTTATGCTCAGGTAATAAAATCGCAATCAAACCTATTTAACAACAATCAAAATCACATTAACAACCGTAATTCTCCATCGATGTCTGATTTCCTTCCGACCGATTTAGAAATATGTTTAGCCAGTTAATGGAACAAACACCATGATTGTCAAAATGTTATCAACATTAATCAACATTAATAAAGCTAAATAATGGCTAATATTTTAAACTTAGGATTATGGAATGCTAACGGCTTGTGTCAACACAAAGCCGAAGTAGAATTATTTTTGAGACACAACAATATCGACATCTTTTTAATTAGTGAAACAACAACAATTGGGGGCTCAAGATTAAATAATCCTAAAGGAAAACAGCTATATGATGCAATACATAAATTCAATTATATAGTGTTCTTTTCTTCAGGTTCCCCCACCTACTGGCCGAGCGATGCCTGCCAAAACCCAGATCTATTGGACTTTTTTGTATCATCGGTATAAGCTCAATTCACAAAGAAGTACGAGCAAGCTACGACTTATCATCTGACCATAGTCCAGTAATATCCAGCATAAGCACATCGGCAAGTATTTCTAAACCCTCCTCTAGGATCTGCAACCATAAAACAAACTGGGACATCTACCGGAAGTTCGTAGAAGACAAAGTTAACCTCAAAGTTAAACTTAAAAATTCCGCTGATATCGAAAACCATCGATTTCTTTAATACTCTTCTATATGATGCTGCAAAGTTTGCTACTCCTACTCCTGTTACGACAGAAAATTCCTGCCAGACAACAACATATGAAATAAAAAGGCTCATAGCAGAAAAAGAAAAAGCTAGGCGTAGTGGCAACATAATCATTTGCCCACAGACAAAAACATTTTCAATAATCTGAGTAACAAGTTGAAAGCATGGTTAAAGGAACTCAATCAAGTGAGATTTAATAACTATGTATCCAGTTTGAATCGTTTTGACAATTCTATCTGGAAACCCGTCAAAAATAAACTTAAACCTAACTTCAAAATCCTCCAGTTCGTATGGATACCCAGACCTCTGCATGGGCAAGAAGTGACAAGACAAAGCAGATATATTTGCGGAATACTTAGCTACAGTTTTTCGGCCTAACAATTTATCAAATATTAATAGTAGTTAGTCCTGCTTTAGACCATATAGCAGTCACGAAAGCGAGAAACGTTTCTTGTCTCTCAAATTAGTAGTTAGTGAAATAAAGAAAGTTAAAGCAAAAAAATCGCCTGAAATAGACCAAATATCTCCCAGAATGCTCGAAGAATTGCCTGTAAAAGGATTCATTATAATCACCTATATATTCAACGCTATTGTGAGACTTGATTACTGGCCAAATCAATTCAAGACCTCTTTAATAAAGATGATTCCAAAAACTGGCAAGGATCAACACTTAGTCACATCTTATAGGCCAATCAGCCTTTTTCCTATATTGTCAAAAATTTTAGAAAAACTGTTACTACAGGATATTTTGAAGGAATCCAATATCTTCCCTGATCACCAGTTTGGATTTCGTAAAGAGCACTCAACCATACAGCAGTGTCACAGGATTGCCAGTCATATCTATAACTCATTCGAATCCAAACAATATTGCACCGCCGTCTTTTTGGACGTCAAACAAGCATTCGACGAAGTGTGCCACGACAGACTTGTCACAAAAATTAGACTCTATTTACCAGTAAAGTATCATAATATCTTAACATCATATATTGTCAACAGAAAGTTTATAATCAAGGTTAATTCCTCGTCGTCTGACGTATTTCCTATCAAGTCAGGGGTACCGCAGGGAAGTGTGCTGGGTCCATTCCTATACACCCTATTTACGCGCGATATTCCTACAACGTCTATTACCACAATCGCCACTTTTGCAGACGACATATCAATCTTATCCACTGATGACAACCCTAGTACTGCTTGTTTAAAACTGCAGTATCATCTTAATTTGATTGAAGATTGGACCAAACTGTGGAACATAGGCATCAATGAGTCTAAGTCTAGCCACATTACTTTCACTTTAACAAACAATCGTGTCCTGCAGTGTTCTTAAATGGCAATCAAATTCCAACAGTCAGCACCATCAAATATCTTGGAATTCACTTTGACGAAAAACTCACCTGGCGACATCACATTTGCACTAAAGTTAAGCAAATGAAAACGCGAGTTAAAGAACTCGGCTGGCTCATTGGACATAGATCCAAATTATCTCTAGAAAACAAGGTCCTTATTTATAATATGATAATTAAACCGTTGTGGACTTATGGTCTTCAGCTTTGGGGCTGCTCAAGCAAATCAAATATTGCTCTTATACAACGGATGCAATCAAAAATTACTCGTTTGATCACAGGAGCACCCTGGTACGTAACTAATCAGATGATCCATAACGATCTAAATATACAGTTCGTTAATGAAGTCATCAAATCAATCAGTGAAAAACATCACGGAAGCTCGAAAATCATCCAAACATACTAATGGCCCCACTGTTAGCAACTCCAAACAGCAGAAGATTGAAGAAGATGGCCGAGTGATTTGATATAAGCAGGATTTTACTTGATGAAGTGACCTCTATTAAATATTTATAAATCTTTTATTGAAAGAGTGTGTGTGTGAATGTCTGTGCGTATGTATGTACGTATGTTAGTGTATATGATAACTTCATAACATTAGATCACAAAATATGTAGTTTTTCCAGTAAATGGCCGAAGGACCTGAGCCAATTAATTTTTTTTTTCTGTTAACGTGCGTGTGAGTATGTCTGTGTGCATGTACGTATGCATGTGTGTGTATATGTTAAATTTATCTCAATAGCTCATAGGATACCTTGTATTCTGATTGCTATTAATAAAGAGATCGAAAAAAAAAAAACAATCAATGTAGAATTAACACGTCAAATTGAATTCCATTATTAAATATAAATATAAATTAAATTAAATTAAATATAAATTATTCCGATATTCTATTCAATTAGAACAAATCATATGAACAATGAAGAAAGAATAGAAATTTTAAAATTATGTAGAAAATTCAAAGATATATTTCATAAACTGAATGATAAATTAACCTTTACAAATCAAGTAAAACATAAAATTCGCACAACAGATGAAATTCCAATCTATACAAAATCTTATCGATACCCTCACGTACATCGCGAAGAAGTGAAACAGCAAGTAAACGATATGTTAGAACAACAAATAATCAAATCAATCAAACATATGAAGTAGTTCCAAAAAAATTAGATGCATCAGGAAAAAAGAAATGGAGAATAGTTGTAGATTATCGAAAAATAAATGATAAAACTATTGATGATAAATACCCTCTTCCAAACATTTCCGATGTTTTAGATAAATTATGCTGTTGCAAATATTTTTCCACAATAGATTTAGCTTCAGGTTTTTACCAAATCAAAATGGATGAAAATAATATACAAAAAACAGCTTTTAGTGCAGATGAAGGACATTTTGAATATCTTTGAATGTCCTTTGGATTAAAAATGCCCCAGCAACTTTCCAACGTGTTATGAACAACATATTAAGAGGATATATAGGAAAATTCTGCTTAGATTATTTAGATGGCATTATAATTTACTCCGTATCTTTACAAAAACATAAAGACAGTTTAACAAAAATATTTGAAAGATTAAGAGAATCTAATTTCAAAATGCAACCAAATAAATCAGAATTTTTAAAACGAGAAAGAAAAATTATAGGACACATAATAACTCCAGAAGGTATAAAACCAAACCCGAAGAAAATAAAAGCAATTTTAGATATCCAATTCCAAAAACAGTAAAGCAAATAAAAGGATTTTTAGGATTATTAGGTTATTACAGAAAATTTATAGAAAACTTTGCAAATTAGCTAAACCTTTAACAAAATGTTTAAAGAAAGACACAAAATAACTTTGGATTCTGAATATGTTCAATGTTTTGAAACTTTAAAAATTTATTAATGAATGAACCAATTTTACAATATCCAGATTTTACGAAACCTTTTCTATTAACAACAGACGCAAGCCAATATGCGATAGGAGCAATTTTATCTCAAGGAGATATAAGAAAAGACAAACCAATAGCTTCACGAACATTAAATGAATCAGAAATTAATTACAGTGAAGTAGAACGAGAATTGTTAGCAATAGTATGGGCGGTTAAACATTTCAGATCGTATCTTTACGGAACAAAATTTAAAATTATTACTGATCACAAACCATTATCATGGCTATTTTCTTTAAAAAATGCAAAAGCAAGACTAGTTAGATGGAGATTACAACTCGAAGAATACGATTTGAAATTTTTTATAAAAAAGGTAAATTAAACAGAAATGCCGATGCATTATCACGAATTAAAACAGATAGCGATTTAGAAGAAATAAATTACAATGAAATTATAGATTTTGATACAGATTTACAATCTATTGCACAAGGAGAAAACGAATTACCAGATGTCGATGAAATAGATTCAATAATAAATGAAGTTATAGGAGATCAGATAGATAGCGAAGTCAATGAAAATGATGACGTCACGATTCATTGTTGGACACCGCGGGCACCAAATAATGTTGGGCACCCCGTTGATAAACAGAAAGGGCTGTTGGCGCCGCTATATGCAAATCGGTGTTGATGCTCTGGACCTTCCGGAGTTCCTGAAATCTTCCACTTGCTGAAAATACTTGAGATTGATAAATGAAAAGACTATTTCAAAAACTTCACTTTATTATACTTTAAGTGCAAGGAACTCGGAGGTATTGAAAGAGAAATGTTTGCCCGGCAACCGACAGATTAAGACTGATTTATTTCATAATTATTAAAACTAAAATCCTTTGAAACGTAGTGGGGATTTGTCTCGAATATTCTATGCAACGAAATGGACAAAGTAATAAATTTAGCTGATTAAACAAAATGTTAATCATACGAGCTTGGTGAGAATTGTTAACTAGGCGGAATGTCGATAATATGAGATTGGTGAGATTTGTCGACGTAGATTCCCGATTTCGTGAGAGAATGTTAATGTCAGCTACTACGCAATAGTCTGAGAAAAGTTAACCGTTAATATCAGCTAAAGCTCAGGGATTCTAAGATTTCAGTCTGGACTTGTTAGAAATCTAATATTATGACAGTGGTTGGCAACCTGCAATATCAGGGGTGTACAACATCATATATTTCAAGAAAATCCAATTTTAAAGTTCCCTATTTCACCAAAAAACCAATTAATTATTATGATAATCAAATAATAATTAAAATCGTAAATACGAATTCAACAAAACCAAAACTACAAAAAATATTCAACAAAAGTAGAACTACAATCAAAGTTAACAGCAAAAATTTAGAAAAAGAAATAATAAAATTATTTAAAGAATTTACTACAAGTAATTAATCTTTTACAATATATTGATAATATGAATATATTATCGATATTATAAACATCCTAACTTCAACTTTTACACATTCGTCTTTTACATTAGTAATGTGCAACAAGATTAAAGAAGACGTAATTGACATGAATAAACAAAAGTCGAATATAAAAACTTTTCACGAAGATTCAACTAATCACCGAAGCATTAACGATAACGGAATACGAATTAAAAAAAAGTACTACTGGTCAACAATGCATATTGATGTAACAACTTACATTAATAATAGTTCAATTTGTGCTACACAGAAATACGATAGAAATCCACCAAAACAAAAATTTGCGATTTTCCCAACCGCATCAAAACCTTTCCAAATATTACATATGACAAAAATTCGTTACAATAATTGATACTTTTTCAAAATATTCTCAAGCTTCCCAATAATTACAAATGGTACGCAAAACATAGTGTTCGGACGTCTTTTCGTTTTATTATACTAGCCATGAAAGTGACAAAACTTCAGGGCATTAAGCTTTAAACGGAATAGTTGATACCCCCGGTAGAGGGGGTAGCGGAGTGCTTTAATGAAACTAGTTGTTCACTTCTAAAAGTAAAGTACGCTTAACAACATGTAAATAACAAATAAAAATAAATATATCTTTCTTTTTTATAACTTAGTAATAAATCAGTGATTGTAATTAGAACTGCAATAAATACATAATATACAAACAAATCAGTGTTTAATACAGTCCACAGCTACAAGGGTTAAATTATACCCAACAACCTGAGTATCGAAGGAGAGTTTTAATACATGTTATAACTACGTAGTAAAAATACACATATAGAGCAACAAAATAATGACTAGATATCAATTTGTCCTAGTTATCAATGTACAACTTTGGATAAATGAAATACTTTATCTTAATCAGACAAGTATGGCATTTTATGCTTTGATAATTGAATAATAGCAGTCAAATATCATTAAAACTTATTTATTGTTGAAAGTGTTGCTGGTTGAAAGTCTTTTGTACCATTGTTATGATACCATTTTTTGCCTTGTTTTTCTAAACAGTAAACAATCCATTAATACTGGTAAGTGGTGAATAACGCCAAACAGATCTTGATTAGCTCAATGACAACCTATACACATACATATCTGTACCAATAAATACTGCAGTGAAATCTATCTTGCCTATAAAAACACTTGCGATTGAAGTTACTTTAATATATAATACAGCAACTATGAATAATAAACAACAAATATTACGTTTCTTACGAATAAAAAGCGTGACATTTTCAAATGTTTTTTTATTATAATTATTGGTAAGTGATACTGTATTATGCTTTTGTTTATTTTCGTTTAATTTTCATTAAAGTTAGATGTCGATAACATAACCTTGAAGATAGTAGTAGTAGGGTTGGCATTCGATATTCTGTAATTCACATAGTTGCCGTACAAGACGATGATACATACGCGACTCGTTTCGAAAACTCGTTGGCGATTGACGAATTGGTAAGCCGTAACGCACTTCCGTTGCGTTTTCTCTGATTTACATCCCAGTCGCGCCTAAAGAAGTTTTACTTTAAAAAATAAATCATTTCAATTATTTATTACCATCGCGTAATTGCATTGCAATATCATTATTTATTGCAGCATAAAGATATCATTTGTATCGCCATTTTGTATTTGTATCGCCACCAAAAAAAAAAAAGGAAAAAAAGCCAGAAAATAACAAGGACAACATTTGGCAGTAAAAATAAAGTATCCGGAAATTAAGTTTTACTTAACTCGTTATATAAACCAAGACCCTCTAGAATCTGTTATTGTAGTATTAGACGGAATTAATAATCATAATGCTTCCTGCATCGTTGTTCTCAATAAATTTCATTCTGTTCGTTTTTACTTTGGCAATTGTGTGCTTGATAAAACAGAAGGTGCGATTGATTCGTTCAAAGCATTATTAACTTCCCGTAGGGTAAGTTATTGTAATGGGCCGAAAATCGGAATTGAAAATTTTTACATTTCTCGACGTTTTGAAGGTTTCTGAACGTTTTGGCATACCTCAGAAAAAAAGGTGTGTGTGTGTGTGTGTATGTATGTATGGATACAAATTTTCGTCCACGTTTTCGGGCGTACGGATCAACCGATTGGAATGGTTCAAAAAACATTCGATTCCTATTGATAGGGAAAAGAGCTGATTAGTTTTTGGCAAAGGCAGGTCCAGCCGTTTCGGAGATACGGAGCAAAGAGTGCAGAAAATAGAAATCGAATTTTTGAGAGAACGGAGTATCCGATTTGAATGATCTAAAAAGCATTCAATTAGTAATGATTGGGAGAAGTGTTTATTAGTTTTTGGCAAAGGCAGGCCGAGCCATTTCAAAGATACGGAGCTAAATATGTAAAAATTGGCAGTTTTTTAGAGAACTAAGCGTCCGATTTAAATGATTCAAAGAACTTTTTGCTTGTCTTAACAAAATAATAGATTTTGGAAAAAAAAATCCCTTTTTTTTAAATTTTTTTTATTTTTTGTGTATATCGAAAATAATTCAGATTTTATTTTTAATTCTGACTATAGTTTTAATATACTTACAAATAATTTCAACTTTGCAATTCAGTTTATATAATTCTTATAAATATTAGACAATGTTACAATATTTATAATAATCTATTTGAAAACATTCAGTATTCCTCGAACATTTTGTTACGGTACGGGAAGTTCCAGCAATTTGCCTTAAGGCACGATGCCATAATTGCCTCAAGACAGAATTTCACTTACAGCTAGTTAAAGTTAGGTTTGCCATTAAGTTTTGTGCGAAGTATAATTAATAATGTTTTCCACAGAAAATAGTTATAGAAATATGTAAATAAGTAAAAAGATATTTCTATGTATTATAAAAAATGTATTAAAACTTATGATTTCAAAACTATAAAAATGTCATGACATAATAATTATTTTTATCAAAACCCATGGCCTCTTTTGATTCCCACACAAAACTCCCTGCCCAGTTTTGACCTCACACTAGTTTAAATATGCATGTCAACACGTTATATATATTTGGTGGGAGGGCAGATTGTAGCAGAGGTTTGAATCTCAAATTCAGGAAGGTATGAACCAATCGCAGTCCACCACAACTGGATTAGAGTCCTCTGGCCTAATAATCGAAGTTAGTAAAACATATTACAAACTTGTCGATGGAGTATTTCGGGCAGTTGGGTAGATGAGGGCAGTTGATTCAATAGTGCAGGATTGATTTGTCTAAATCTTCATAAGAGCTTACTGTTACTGAATGACTGGATTCGATGAGAACAACTTGGATGAAGTATCTAAATCCAGTTCTAAAAACAACATACAATCCAGATCCAGTTCCAAAGTCTTGAGTATCAAAAGACGATTTGGTGAGTCAAAGACAAAAAGAGAGGTTGAATTGCGATTCCAGTGAACTTTTTGGTATCAGCGATAACTCGAGGTCTGGACATACAGAATGAGTATGCCAACAGAAGTCCGGTGTCACGACTAGAGTATATGAGTTAACCCGAGATGAACCGAGGACTGGGCGTACCTTTTAAGTAGCCAACTGAAGACCAGTGATTAGGGCGTTGCACAAAAGTCAATATTTTCTTATTTCAATTCTTGTAACTATCTTCAATCATTGTCGATGTCGTAGGTCACCAGTATAGAAATATGTAAATAATTAAAATATTTCTATGTGTTATAAAAAAGTATTAAAAATTATGATTTCAAAACTATAAAAATGTCATGACCTGATAATGGTTTTTATCAAAAACACATGGCCTCTTTTGATACACCAACCATACCTTGACATTTTAGAATTGGCTGAATTTTTTTTTGTAAATAAATATCTTATATAAAAATGGAGTTCTCTCAAATGTCTTAGTAAAATTTGAAAACGGCTAAACCGATTTGGCCAGTCTTAGTCTTGAAAAATTCGTGCCAATCCAGAGAAAGTCCAAAAGGTGAGAAAATATTTCAAATCCGCTTAGAAACTTTACATTTTTAATTTGAAAATTTTTGGTAAATAGCACTTGATTCAAAATGGCTTCCCACACAATATTATTCAAATGACAGATGAATACTACTCATATGTCAAAACAAAGTTAAAACAGATTATGTGTTATTTTTTTAATTTTATATATTTTTAAATGTTAATAAGTGTGCTTATTTTGATTTTATATGAGGTTTGTATTTAAATCTCAAGTGTTTGCTCACTGCCTTTTTGTATTCTTTTATCAAAAGCTTGAAATAATACTATTCTTATTGATTAAGGCTTGCTTATGAAAGAATGAATAAATAATTTTGTTTCAAACGCTGTGCTGTGCAAGTACATATTGGTTTAATGTGAATAATGTGTTACCAAAACATTTTCTGAATTATATTATTATTGCATTTAGGTTATTCAAATTAAAATCCTAAATTTGGAATTCATCGAAGGGGCCCCTTCGAATATGGTGTCCGGACACCATAGACATTTCTGTCTAATCACTTATTGCAAGTTATAATAGACAGCGATATGAATAAGAAAATTGGATTATAACACAGATAGTAATTTTAGAAATTATATTCATAAAAATCTCAATTATGTGTACATGCAAGTACAAGATCTTTGGAAACAAAGTTGTTTGACAATTGCTTATAAAGCTCACATTATGTTATGTGACATCCACATAAGTACAGTTTAAATAAATATGGAAGTAATCATTTCGAATATATACAGTACAATCTATTTACAATACAAGTTTTTCATTACAATACTAGAATGAGTTTTGTAGTTATATCGTCCATGATATTTAAATTTTTAGGGTTTGACAAATGTCACAGTTCACACAAGAATGGAAAGTATCAGCAGTACGAACTTGCGTTATATTACATAGGCAATCTACGCATAGAAGGAAGTTTTTCCAGCATTCCAATTAGCAATGAAAAAATTAAAAAAGTTAAACATATTCCACATGGTAATAATAAAATTTTTACAGATTTTTTCTTATGTTGTTCAGATACAAATGCTGTTATTGATCGGGTCTTTTTCAATTACTTTTCGAGCATACTATATACAAGTCAGGGTGATAACAAAGATGCCAGTTATTTGGATACGCGGTTGCAAAAAAGGAAAATCAAAATAAACTCATTGAAATTTATTAACTTCACGAAGGTAAATTTTATGTTTTCTCGACGTTTCAAGCCATTCTGAATCGAATGAGACCAAATTTGGAAAAGTATGTGTGTGTGTATGTGGGTGTGTATGTGTGTGTGTGCGTGTATGTGAACAGATTTTTTGCCGTAAATCGACGTTTTCTCAAAAACGGCTAGACCGATTTCAAAAATTTAAAATCCACTCGATGTATCTCGATGAGAACTATCGTTTAACAATTTCGTGCGACGATCGGCCAAGCCGTTTCTTTATAAATCGCAGAGAAGTGAAAAATTTTTTGTCTACGTTTTAGCCCGCAATTCTGAATCGATTTTGAATATTCAAAAACCGTTCGAAAGATATTGGTTGGGAATCGTGCTGATTAGTTTTTGGTAGAGATCGGCCGGCCGGGCCTTTTCTTGTAATAAAATAAAAAAAAAAAATTCGACGATTTTTATGATTATTAACTTCCCGTAGGGTAAGTTATTGTAATGGGCCGAAAATTGGAATTGAAATTTTTTACATTTCTCGACGTTTTGAAGGTTTCTGAACATTTCGGCATACCTCAGAAAAAATGGATGTGTGTGTGTATGTATGTATGGATACAAATTTCCAGTCACGTTTTCGGGCGCACGGATCAACCGATTTGAACGGTTCAAAAAACATTCGATTCCTATCGATAGGGAAAAGAGCTGATTAGTTTTTGGCAAAGGCAGATCCAGCCGTTTCGAATATACGCAGCAAAGAGTGCAGAAAATAGAAATCGATTTTTTGAGAGAACTGAGTATCCGATTTGAATGATCTAAAAAACATTCAATTAATAATGATTGGGAGAAGTGTTTATTAGTTTTTGGCAAAGGCAGGCCTAGCCATTTCGATGATACAGAGCTAAATATGTAAAAAATGGCAGTTTTTGAGAGAACTAAGCGTCCGATTTGAATGATTCAAAAAACTTTCTGCTAGTCTTAACAAAATAATTGATTTTGGAAGAAAATTTTTTTGTTTTAATTTTTTTTTTTTTTAATTTTTTGTATATCGAAAATAATTCAGATTTTATTTTTAATTTTGACTATAGTTCTAATATACTTTAAACAAATAATTTCAACTTTGCAATTCAGTTTATATAATTCTTATAAATATTAGACAATGTTACAATATTTATAATAATCTATTTGAAAGCATTCAGTATTCCTCGAACATTTCGTTACGGTACGGGAAGTCGCAGCAATTTGCCTTAAGGCACGATGCCACCCACCCCACTAGTTATTGTGTTATGCTTCGGTCAAAATCATATGTGAGTCTAGTTAGAATAAAGATATCATAATTTCGTCTAATGTGTGTACTTATGGATTTTTATTAGAAGAAGAAAGTAGCAGTTTAATGCATGTTACCAGATACATTATTGGCTTCATTACCAACAAAATGTTGGAAAATGTTGAATCTTGCTCCATGTGCAAGTCTCACATTTGGGCAAATAAATTATATTTTTTCACTCTTATTATTGTTGTTCTTAATATGAATTTATAATATTTTTATTTATAAATTTATAATATTTTCTGGTATCACATCAAAAAAAAAAAAAAAAAAAAAAAAAAAAAATCTATATACACGTTAAAGGGGACTTTATTATAGAATTTAATAAAAAATATAAAATCAAATTAAAATTTGAATTAATTTTAATATTATTAACTCATGCAATTATAAATGCAATTATAAATAAGAAATGAAAATAAAAAAAAACCTTGAGTGGGATTCGAACTCTCGACCATAGACGCAAAAATTAGATTTCACCGACGTTACCAAAGATAAGAAAGAACGCTTTTCATAGGCCTCTAATATTTTACCACGGTCAGTTTGGGAATAAAATCTACCATTACCAAATTTCATCAGAATCCCAGACGAGCAATGCGCGGGTTCTCCTTGTAAGATATGGTGGACCACATATATATCAACTCTGCACTAAAGCTAAAGAAGCTTCGGGTACGTGCTATTTTTGTGGCGGCCCCCATAACTCCAATTACTCTAAATGTTAATACTATCTTTTTTTTAATACAATCTGTCACACTTGAGACATTGAGTAATTGTTTTCACTTTTTCTTATTATATGAATGGATGGCAACCCAGTAGTTGTCCAGTCCAGGTTTGATTAATTTTCTATACTCGAAGTATTTGTTGACTATTTATAGATGCAACTATACCCACGAGAGGCGATTTTCACTTGAGGCTATATTTGAGATCTATAACCTCAAGTGGTTGAGGTTACGGCGGTAGCGGGAATCGATCCATCAAACCTGGAACTAGTTGCTGCTAGTCCACGCTCTAACCGATATCGCCACCGCTGGCCCAAATGTTAATACTATCAAAGTCTTGTTAATGAGCACAATAAATTTAATACCGTAACTGAATTTAATTCTAATCCTAGTTGAGCTCTGCACAAGCCAGAACGCAGCTTATCTCAGGTAAACAACAGGCGGTTAGGCAACAACAATCTATGAATCATAACAAAGACAATAATCAAGTCAATAATACATTATCAGTTCTACTAAAATAATTTAAAAATATGTTTCAGCACATTATGCAACAGAATGGCATGATAATAAACATGCTTTCTCTATTAGTAAACAAAATCAAATAATGGGCTATCTCATAGGGTTGAATTAAAAGTTTTTTTTAACACATAATAAAATCGATATACTATTTGTGAGCGAGACTCATTTCACTCACTATTCTAATTTTGTCATTCCTTACTATACGACGTGTCAAACTCCTCATCCAAGCGGTAATCCACACGGTGGCCCTGCAATTATTGTTAAGTCTAACATCTCACATTATCCGATGACTAATTTTAGTAAAATCTACATTCAAGCTTCTTCAATAAAAGTAAATTTTTTTTCTTATGATCTAACAATATCTGCAGTTTACTGCCCACCAAGACATAGCGTTCAAGACGAACACTTTCAAACATTTTTTGAAACTCTTGGACCTAAATTTTTTATCGGTAGTGACTTCAATAGCAAACATTTGGGCTCTTGACTAGGTAATCCTGAAAGCAGGTGGTTGGTGGCAGTTTGACGAGCGAACAAGCGCTGAATTAGAAGAACATTACACTAACAATTGTGAGGAGGCCGAAGTGCTTATTTGTGCCAATTTATACGTTATTGACTTTGTTCGTCTTGTTCAGTATAAAAAAGATCAAAGTTGGAGGAGAAGGAAAATAAAACGGAATATTAAAACTAGCATGTATAAGGGAATTGCAGGGATTGCAAAGAATTAGATAGTAGATAGTTGATAGTTTAGTTCGTTGCCAAACGAGTTGTCTCGTAGACCAAAGATTTTGTTTAGAGGAATATTTTGCTCTTTTTGATCATTAATTGTAATTATAAAATGATCAAAATTTAATTATCTATTTATGGTTTTATTGCTAGAGCATTCGGCAGCCAATGTGTTAATATTACTTTCCCTTAAATATTATTTTGTTAGTAAAGTGGCTGTGCCATGGATATAATTAATCACAAACAATAATTGAAATAAATTCAGAAACAGGAACGATAGGATCGGTTAGGGCAGATATTTCTATTCAAAAACAATATCATCCAACAGAATAATTTTAATGTAGTTTCTACAGGTTCACCTACTTACTGGCCTAGTGGTCCAGCACGTATACCAGATCTATTGGACTTTTTTATTTTTTCTGGAATCAGTGAAATACACGTTGAAGTCGGGCCTAACTATGACTTATCTTCAGATCACTTCCGAGTAATAGCTTCGATAAATTTTACCTATATATCTAAAACTGAATTTCCTGTGCTACACAACAATAGTATATTTTTAACTTTCCGTAGGGTAAGTTATTGTAATGGGCCGAAAATCGGAATTGAAAATTTTTACATTTCTCGACGTTTTGAAGGTTTCTGAACGTTTTGGCATACCTCAGAAAAAATGGATGTGTGTGTGTGTGTGTGTGTGTGTGTATGTATGTATGGATACAAATTTCCAGTCACGTTTTAGGGCGCACGGATCAACCGATTTGAATGGTTCAAAAAACATTCGATTCCTATTGATAGGGAAAAGAGCTGATTAGTTTTTGGCAAAGGCAGGTCCAGCCGTTTCGGAGATACGGAGCAAAGAGTGCAGAAAATAGAAATCGACTTTTTGAGAGAACGGAGTATCCGATTTGAATGATCTAAAAAACATTCAATTAGTAATGATTGGGAGAAGTGTTTGTTAGTTTTTGGCAAAGGCAGGCCCAGCCATTTCGAAGATACTTAGCTAAATATGTAAAAAATGGCAGTTTTTGAGAGAAGTAAGCGTCCGATTTAAATGATTCAAAAAACTTTCTGCTTGTCTTAACAAAATAATTGATTTTGAAAAAAAAATTGTTGCAACTTTTTTTTTTTTTTTTTAGTATTTTGTATATCGAAAATATTTCAGATTTTATTTTTAATTCTGACTATAGTTCTAATATACTTTACAAATAATTTCAACTCTGCAATTCAGTTTATATAATTCTTATAAATATTAGACAATGTTACAATATTTATAATAATTTATTTGAAAACATTCAGTATTCCTCGAACATTTCGTTACGGTACGGGAAGTTCCAGCAATTTGCCTCAAGGCACGATGCCATAATTGCCTCAAGACAGAATTCCACTTACAGCTAGTTAATTTTATCATTAGACTCAATTATTGGCCATCAGCTTTCAAAACTGCTGTTATTAAAATGGTTCCAAAATGTCTTTTACCAAATTTATCGAAAGTACTTGAGAGATAGATATTGGAAGACATTCTTGCAGTTAACAATATCATTCCTGAACATCAATTTGAGTTCCGCAAAGGACACTCAACAATCCAGCAGTGCCATAGATTAGTCGACACTATCAACAAAGCATACGAATCTAAAGAAGATTGCTCTGCAGGATTCCGTAAGTCATGCCTTCGACAAGGTGTGGCACGAAGGACTTATCTATAAGATACAAAAAATATTGCCAGCATATGCTTTTTGAATCTTATTTGAGCAATAGACAAATTAAAATCAGAGTAGATATGGCATTAACCCAACCTAATATTATGACAGCTGGTATTCCTCAAGGCAACGTGCTAGGTCCTTTTTTTATGTATGGTATACGCACGATTTTACGACTGGACTTAACTCAACAATAGCAACTTTCGCTGACGATATTGCCAGCCTAGCCGTAGATAAATTTCCAATTAGAGCTCCACACAAATTGCAATCCCACCTTAATATTATTGAAGACTGGACAAATGCATGGAAAATTGAAATAAACAAATCTAAATCCCAGCACATATGCTTCACTCTGAGAAAGGATACATGCCCATCAGTATATTTCAACAATGAACAGCTACCACAGTCTGAATCCATAAAGTATCTTGGAATTAATCTAGATAGGCGATTGACTTGGAGAACACATACAAAATATAAAATTCAACAAATTAGATTGAAATTCCAAGAGCTTAACTGGCTTATAGGGAGAAAGTCAAAATTGTCTATGGAAAACAAAATACTTATTTATAAGACTTATTTATAAAAAATAGAATAGTTGATTGTAAAGTAATCCCAGTGGCATTTTTAGACCATAATGCGGTAATTCTAAAATTGAAAGTTGTAACATTAGTGCTATGTTTCGGAAAAAGTAACTGGAAAATGAATACAAAATACTTAAATCCGATAATTTTAATAATTTATTTAGACAAGAGTCGAAGAAAATTGTTAAAAATTCCTCACGTACGAATATAATTGATTGGTGGCAAAATAAAGTGAAAAGCAAATTAAAATACATTGCAAAAAAATTCTATAGGAAGAATTCAATAATACTATTTTTCTTTTTGAAAAGCATTAAATGAGACAATTGTAATCACAATAAAGTGGTGAAATGTGGGAAATAATTTAAGAAACAAAAGCCACAATTAGAAAACTAAAGAAGGAACTAAAATAACATCATCACTTTCAATTTATAGATTATATTGTAATCTGATTGCTAAAAAGCATAATAATAAAAAAATATATAAACACATCATTATATAATACATTAAACTAATGAAATACCAGTTGTCTAATATGAAAGAACATTTTGAATATTTTTAAAATATTATTCTCAATTCCTTCTGTATTTCATTCAGACTATCTATGAAATTATGATACATCCTTTTGATATTTTATAATTTAATTATCGTAAATTGCTGCTATTTGATCCTGAAGCAATCGGGCATATATTGTTTCAGCAGCGCATTTTTCTTCAACCGAGGACTCAATGTTCAAACTTCTTCGCTTTTCTGTAAACATTCAAATTTTTCTTTGATGTTCGAATTATTTAAAACACAGCATACACTTATAAAATGCCAAATAAGATAAATGCTTTTCATTTAGCTGCCTAAAGTTTTGTTTCAATAAACCAAATATATGTTCAATATCAATAGTACTTCGAGCACTATTACGTTGTTTATTAAAATTTTTCTGGGTCTGTGTAAGATAATGAATATTTTTATATAGTGTCATCAAATTTGTTTTCAGCGGGTAGGCTGCGTCTCCTAATAAAATATAACGACCACATTTTTTATTATATCGGGATGTCATTTGAAAACTATTTTGTCATTTTCCAGTAAATTATTGCACAATTTATCATCAACACACCTCTCGACATTGGTTAAACGTTTTATCATTAATGACAAATGAAAATAAGAACATTGCTGTTCAAGTGTCAATTCTCTTCGGGGTCGCAAGCATATATACAGCGGAGTTAATTTGTATAAAAGTCACCATTGACTTAGCCCTAAAATACGGCTCCAAAAAAGTGGTCATCTTCACAGACAGTCGTAGTGCTTTTCAATCAAAAAGTAACTGAAAAAATTCTACCAATAACATTGTTTTTAAAATCCTGACTCTGTTAGACCATATAACACCATATAACACAGATGCCTGAATTAAAGGCCACTTGGGTATATTTAATAACAACCTGGTAGACATCCTTGCTAAACAGGCTTGTTATGTTGGAGTTACAAAGTCTTAGCATTGGACAAAAAGTAAAGAACATGGCTAAACAAAAATGACTATTCAGACTCATTATGACTAACTAGGTATCTAACAGATAGCATAGCAACACAGTTAGCCGTCGAGTAACGCGTAGTGCTCTGTGCGACCAATACGCAAAGCATGGAGAAGGGGTATCAGGGACGTAGTAGGGAGTCAGATTTGCAGAAATTAACAATATTTTGATAACTTTCTGAGATTAAGCAAGAAGAACTGCGTTTGTTCACATAATTTGAATTTAAAAAGATAAAACATGATTCGGAAAATCTTCTAAGGTCTACATTTTTTTTATATAAAATTATAGGATGGTCAGTATTAAGAGAGTGTTTGAAATTGCTCAGAAAACATTGTTTTAAATTGTCTAGGGTTTTTTGAATTATAAATATGTTGATTCATTCTCTTGCTGATGTATTGGGAACTTTCATCGATGTAACAACTGTCACAACCTAAACAATTAATTTTATAAATGGAATCGGTGATTTTGTCAGGCGGAGATTTTGATTTTAAAGTAGAAAACAAGGATCAGAAGTTTTGATAAATCAACAAAATTCGCAATACACAATTGCCCACAACTCCCTCTTAATAAGTCTAGATTTAGTTTCTATTTTTACAAATGTCCCACTAGAACTAATTTCAGAGTCAATCACAGATAGGTGGGATGAGATTTCTTGTCACACCACCCTTTCTCTTTGAATTTAATTCACAGTTCTATTCACAAATTTTTCGTACACCCATGGAATATCTTATCTCACCTGCTCTTGCTGAACTCTCTTTACAACACCTCGAAAAAAAAACGTCTTTAAACTATCTAATGTTGAATTATTTTTTTATTATAAGTATG
The DNA here is from genome assembly GCF_003426905.1 of Ctenocephalides felis. Lineage (NCBI taxonomy): Eukaryota > Metazoa > Arthropoda > Insecta > Siphonaptera > Pulicidae > Ctenocephalides > Ctenocephalides felis. Next base: position 18,862 of record NW_020538496.1, read on the forward strand.
TCGATGACATAATTACTTGTACTCCTGAGAATAACTTTGATATCTTGTTAAAAAAATTTAACTCTTCTAATGAACATCTCACCTTCACTTTTGAAAAAGAATACAATAGATCAATTAGCTTTTTAGACGTGAATATCATAAAAACCCTAGAAAATAAAAACATTACTAACTGGTATCAAAAACCAAACGGGGTCGGGCAGATATCTTAATTTTCAATCTTACCACCCTACTAGCATGAAAATTGGTACTATTATCAATTTAGTTGATCACGCTATTCTCCTGTCAGATAAAAAGTTTTGGCCTTTTAACTTATCTCTAATCCACAGAACCCTATTAAATAATTGCTATACCCCACATCTTATAAAATCAGTAATTAACAATAGGCTTTCCGTCCTCAACACAAAACACAATCATCCTTTTTGAAGAATACAAGTTTATTGGCACTATTTGTCTCCCACAGTGTGGAAAAAAAATGTTTGATTTCGTGGAGCACCAAATATCAAGAATCTTGTTTGGCATGCTTCGGATACACGAGTGCTTACGTATAATATTCTATTTATTAATTATTTTTTATTCTTCACAAAAAAGAAATTACTGACATTTAGTGCTTGTCTCCACATATTATTTTTTACAAGCTGTTATTAATATGTGTAAGTGATAATCTAAGAATTTCAAAACCACTGATGATGACGTAGAATTTTACGTCGAAACGTATGGAAAAATGGATGTTTTAAAAAATCTTTACTTATTTATATTTTTTACTTGATGTTGCGCCCTCTAAGAAATTAATCATACATTTCAACCTCTTGAAATAGATAGAATAGATGTGGCTTGTTATTGTTACAATAGTACTTCTGTTTTCATCTGCATATTTTCGAAACCACGGTTTCATCTTCAAATTGGGGTTGACTACCTTGTAGTATCGTCCCTTTATTTCCGACGATCTGTTCCATTCCTCTTGCCATTTGTCCAATATTTTTTTCTTTGAATTAGTCATATAATCCTTCCTAGTGGCTAGGTTGATCCAGATATAAAATTAAAAGGCACAAAAGTTATCGCCAATCACCACAGATAGGGCAACAGCGATGATTGACAGGTTACCTTATTCCCAAATTCTTTCATATCATTGCATTATATATCAGGAAGTATTATATGCTAAAACGATAGGTTTTGAACATGTACTTATGGTCGTAACAAAAATATTAATTCTATAATATCGAGACCTATGCAACATATATCATTTAAATTATTTTTAGAAGAAGAGGAAGCTCAGTTTACAGATCTTCTTTTACATACAGAAGTAAGGTGGCTGAACAGAGGTAAAGTACTTGAGCGCTTTTGCCACAAATCAGAGAATTTTTAACATCAAGAGGCAAATGTTACGAGCAGTTAGAAAATAAGGATTGGCTAATAGATCTAAGATTTCTGACATATTATATATAACGACAAAGCTAAATGCATGGTAGCATAACATGCCTCATGTAAGTGTACGTTGAAGATTTGTTATTCTCGGCGCACCCATTTTATGAGAATGAATCGTGTTATGGCGCAACATGAGCGAACAAAGTTTTTGGTTTTTCGATGATGGCTCTCTGTGTTTGTATTCTCGAAATCGGCAATAATCTATCTCTACGGTGCTAACGCGAACGATTTTTTCAATTTTGGATATACTTGTACCGGTACTTCCAATCGAAAAGCATTCACGATTTTTTTTAGATAAATATATAAAATATATTTTACATACAAAATGGCCAGTGATGCGCAAATGAAAAGAGCAAAAAAACTAATTCGGCAACCCACAATTTGCATAGCCGATCCATTGAAAATTCTTAATGATACATTAAAAAATAAATTAGACAGTCAATAAATTTTGTTTTTTGTATATATATTTATTTAAAATAATCACATTTATGTAGCTATAAAATTATGTTCGTTTTTTTAAGTATCTATGAATATTTTAGTAGTAAAAATATCTTCTGGCATAGTAATTTCTGATATTAGATTATCTGCCTCATTGTATACTTCTGAAATATTAAAATCAATTAATTTTAACTGCACATTTGAAAGACAATTATTTGGTATCTAACCGTTTGCACTATCATAACCTCAAAAAAGCATGTTAAACGCATAAATGTCAAAATAGCAAATGTCATATCTATTCATAGTACAACTTCTCGCCAATGTTATAGGGATAAGTGCGTGTTTCTGACTACGTTTATTTTCAGAGGGTTAGCGTAACATTAATGTTATCATATGATGAAACACATACCGCTGAGAATAAGTGTTATACTTATAATGTCATTTTAAACGAAATAAGTGTGAACTTGTCGTAAAATTGAAACCGAGAATCGGCTCATTAGACATTATAATTACTGAAAGTCAAATTGGACGTTTATGCCCCGCCCTGCCCTATGTCAATTTTATTTTATAGTGAATTTTAATATGTGTCATTTTTATTTTTAATTAAAATGTAATGTTTTTCTTTTAAATTATTGAAACCTGTAACATATTTATATATTAAAATAGTTTTTCTTCAGTATACTTTGTATGACGACCGGTTAGTATGACGAGATTTCGGCGTCCCTTCGATGTCATACTAAGCGAATTCTACTGTAATTTAATTAATGTATGAGCAAATAAAATGATAATGGTTTTAGATTTATAACTACTTTTGAACATTAAAAATGGAAGGCAAAACATAAATCAGTCAGAAGTAAAATTTAAAAAAATGCATCTATAAGATAACAAGTGGAAAGGTGCCCATTAAGGGGTTAGGGGTACTTGGAATTTTTAAAAAATCGATTTTTTTTTGAATTTCATTAAGTGTAATATCTTGAAAATATTCTCTGAAAATTTCAAGTTGTTCCGATGATTATTTGTTGAGTTATTGGACTCTTACCATCGCGTTGACGCAAGTGGAGCTCGATACTTATGTTCAAGATTATTCTCCTTCACCTCCTGATATTTTAAAAGCTTTTAAACCGATTTACGACTATCTCGGCAATGATAATTTACTTTCAAGTTGTGTAGTTCAAGATTGAAACCATAATCAGAAAAAATTAAAAGCTTCAACCAACTAGTGTAAAAAATATGCCTAAAAACCGTCAATACTAGTTCTACTATCGTACAAATTGCTGAATGCATATACATAATCATTATTATTGATTATGGATACCCTAGGACCTAATTGTGGGTATAATTCGCATTGGAATGCTGAAAAATTGGATGCTGTACGTGTGAAAGTGGCAGATCAGCGCGCCAACGAGAACACTCGGGAGGCCAGAATGCTTCGTAGGCAACAGCAAATGAAAATTTTGGAAACTTGCACAATGACTAATGATCTATTATATGGCCTAGAAATAGATGACTCGGTTTAAGTAATTCAATCATTCAAATTTGTGAAATAATGAGAAACTTTAAACGCGTTTTTCTCAAAACTAAAAAATTTTAATTTTTTAAGACCAATTAACTGTTGATGCTGCCATTTTGTTAATTTTTGCAAAAAAAAGAAAACCTTCGATCAGGCCCAGGATTATCTATTTATAAAACTATTTTTGTTTATTTGAATGATTTTAGATGGATCTCTAAGGAGTTATGATGATCACCACCAAGACCATTTTTTGAAACAGGGTCAACAAAAACAGCTATAACTTTGGTAATTTTTTTTCTGAAATTTTTGTTACTTCACGTCAAATTATTGTATAATAATACCGTATTAATATTTTTGTAAAAAGAACATCGTTTAATAACAAAAAAAATACTGAAAAACTTCATTTTTTTGTGCTTCCAAGTACCCCTAACCCCTTAAAGCTACAGACAAAGGTAAGCCATTGCTCAAGGTCAGCGATGACCAAATACGCAGTTCGGGCGCTCTTGACGTTCGTCGAAGTTGAAGGGTTGGTTCGCAGTGTTCGTCCATGAAACGAACAGATGTTCGAAGCGAAATGAGTGCATGGCAACGAAGAGGAATAGTGAGCGCAAATATAGGAAAGCGGAATAGAAAAAAAAACAGGAATCGCATAAAGAAATTGCGAGAAAACGCTCGTTACAAGCGCTATGAAATCGCCAAAAGAAGACGACGAGAAAACGCGATTCGCAAACGGCGTAGAAATCAGCTGCGGATGAATTTGATTCGCAACAATAGTAATTACACAGCCAGAGAGAGTGTCGAAAATATCATGAGAAACAAAAATCTAAGGCGGAGTTTGAAATACAAGACAGGCGAGGTTGCAAAAAATATTTCAAGAATACGTAATTTAAGACAAAGTATGAAATATAGGACAGACGAGGCTTCAAAAAATATTTTGAAAAATAAAAATTTAAGATAGAATATCAAACACAAGACAAACGAGGCTTGTTAAGGATTCTCTAAAATAATTGGTATTCTTTTTAACATTGAAATTTACTTTAAATGAGCACAGGATGCAGGTGCAAATAACATATTGTTTCCATATATTTTTCATAGCTTAAGTAAATACGCCGCATACGTTTATATATTTTTACTAGCTGACCCGGCAAACGTTGTTTTGCTAAGTTAGGTATTTCTAAGCAACTTCTAAAAAATAAAAAAAAGAATACTTTATTTTAGGAGTGTAAGGATGTATAGTTTGAATGGTACAAACAATGAGGTATTATAAACACAATAAACTCCAAAGTCTACTTGTATAATATAAAACTGCCATCCCCTCCAAGTAGTATTATAATTTTTACATTATATTTGTAAATTTTTAATATTCAGTATTCATTTAATCGCGATACCAGGCAAATGTTATTTAAGTCTAGCGCGTATTAGTTACTCAATTATTTTAATAAACTTTTCATATTTCTATGTCTATTGCCCTCTTTTCATCTTCTAATAAATACAGTGCACATCAGTTTTTTAAAAGTGTAGTAATTAATAATCTTTAAAGCGATAACGGCAAAGGCAGCAGTAAGATGTGTTTCAAGCCTTAACAATATTGGTCGACACCAAAGTAAAATCCGTGATTGGAATAGGTCTAAAATTATTTTGATTAAAAAGAAAAATAATAATCCTGAGGATATTAACTCATATAGGCCAATAACCTTAGCGTTATGTATTGTAAAAATAAAAGACAGAATGATAAAAAGAAGAATAGAGTGGTGGACGAAAAAACAGCTACTTCCCAAAAGCCAATACGGTTTTAGAAGAGGTCTAGGAATCTCTCGAAGTCTTATCTCGCGTTTTCGAGAAACGATTACGTTGTTGCATTGTTCGTGACATAAAACGTGCATATGGCAATGTAGTTCCGTGAAAATTCACAGAAATGTTACTACATACTGGCCTACCAGAAAAGCAATGGTATAATATACTCAACATTTCATAGAGAATTTGAAGTACATCTAAATGAAAATGTCAGAATAAACAGAGTTCTTCGAATGGGCTTAGTTCTGGGGGCTATCCTTAGTCCCTTATTGTATACTTTATACATGAGGGACATAAAACGAATATGGGAAGAGGATAATAAAATTTCACTATATGCAGATGATCTGGTGATTTATATAAAAAACATAATTTAAAAGAGGCCATTGAAATAATGTCTAGAAATATGAAATTGTTGCATATTTGGCTAAATGAAAAAGGTTTAGAATTATCAGAAGATAAAAGTTCCATTGAAATTTTTAGAAGACACCCCAGCAAAAAATTCTCTGACAGCATTTCAAGTCCATTTAATACCAATAAAATACATAATAATAAGAAATTAGGAATATACTTTTATCAAAAAATTTCACATAAACTGCATTAAGAAATGAATTCAAAAAAAGATTAATTTAATGAGATTAATAAATAGTACTTGGTGGGATTCTCATTCTATCACATCTCTAAATTTATATAAGACTTTCATCAGATCTATACTAGAATATGGCTGTATTATTTTCGGACACAACAATATAGTAACTGAGTTGGAAAAAATTCAAAATAAATGTTTAAGATTGTGTTCAGGGATAATGAGATCGACGTCACTAAATATATTGTTATTAGAGAATGGGTAAATGTCTATAAAAGTTAGATATCAGTGATTGAGCGACAAGTAAATATTAAAAAAATACAACTTAATTCGTTTGAAATATATAATATAATAAGTGAGTTAAGCAATATATGTGAGTATAATAACTATTGGCATAATAAAGAAATCCCTATCATCATACATAGTTTTAGAGAAATAAGTAAAAATAAATAAAGTATAAGTACATTCGACATTCACCCGCATTATACTAAATTAAATTAAAACAACTGGAAAAGTTAGCAGCTTTACATTTTAGCGAAAATTATTGAAAGAACAGACCTACTCCTCCATTAATAACGGGTTTCTACAAATTGAAACCGTTAGAAGACTGCATAGTTACAAATAATAAGATTCCCTTTCATATGCATTCGTGGAAACTGTCGCTACCGCAGAAATTCATCATTTTGAATAATTTTCAATACATGTCGCATTGTTCTAACGAAAGAATTACAAACTTAGAATTTGACTATTGGGTCGACGCAAATTGGAAAGATTATACTGTAATTTACACGGATGGCTCAAAGAAAGAAATCAAAGTAGGCTGTGCATACTACATACCAAGCCTAAAAAAACAAGGTCAATTTAATCTACCAAAGTTTGCCTCGATTTTTTCCGCTGAGATCATAGGTATTAATGCTGCACTGGATGTAGTGAAATTAGAAAAAAGGCATAAAACTTTAATCTTAACTGACAGTAAAGCAGCATTGCTGGCGTTAAATAATCCTAAGCTAAGTGACAACCCTCTAATCTATGATAGTTTGAACAAAATAGAGAACATTTTAGCAAACAAATACACTATCAAATTAGTATGGATTAAAAGCCACTCGAACATCCGTGGTAATGAACTGGTAGATAGTATGGCAAAAAAAGCTTGTTCTTCTGTTTTTCCATCAAGAAACACCTCGGCATCTAATCTCAAAGGTCTGATTAGGAAGCAGGCTTTAAGTCTCTGTCAGAATGATTATGACATTAGTAATAAAGAAATACTTCTTAAATTGTGCAAACCGAAAATTTCCTTTAAAACATGGTTTGCCAAAAGTACAATGAACAGAGAAGGTATTACCACAATAAACCGGATTAGATTTACTCACACTTTTTGCAAATCCCATCTATATAAAATAGAAATAACACAAGATCATTTCTGCCCCTGTGGAATGGAAGTCCAAAATCTGGACCATATATTTTGGAAATGTGAGCTGTACTCAGGTCAAAGGAATTTTCTACTCCAGGAACTCTACAAAACGGGCATTATATTCCCAATAAATACAACAATGGCCATGGCTTCAAATGATCAAAAGATTTATAATATATTAGTGAGTTATTTGCGAAGATGTTACATAAAGATATAGAGAATTGAATGTTGCAATAAGTAGTATTAAATAAGTATGTATTATTTGTATATTATGAATTAATTTTGTTGATGTATTTATAAAAAATGTATTGGTGGGCTAAATGACCGACTGTTTAAATGCCTTAAATAAATAAATAAAAAAAAGATTACAGTTATAATTTTTAAAGCTCATTACTATATCAAATAGACTCGTATATATAGAAGGCATTGCTTAAAATTATTTTTGTTTGAATGTTACAATTATGTGATCAAGTTCATTATATTAACTATTAGTGCAAAATTCGAAATTTGCAATGCAAAAAAAGTTTCATGGATTGAAAAAGTCAAATATTTAGGACTTAATTTAAAGCGTAAATTAAAATTTAATGATCATATAAACATAAAAGCTGGACAGGCCATTGGTGCAATTCACAAACTACATTCATTTCTAAATTCAAACTCTAAATTAAATTTGAAAAATAAAAGACGAATATATCTTGCTTTTATCAGACCCCTCCTGACATACGCTGCTCCCATATGGGCAGATAACAACAAAACAATAATTCATATTATACAAAAAGTCCAAAATATATCCTTACGAGTAATATCAAACAAACATTTTAAACCGAAATCCAAAAGATATTGCTACTCTAAATATTTACATACATTAGTCAATGTGCCCACACTTAGCGAATACACACAAGATTTGAAAAATAAATTTGAGAACTACTCAAATCAATTATCGTTTGTACTACTTAGGAGATCGATCAAATATATGGGTCTGCGACAATATATGTATATGTCTGTGTATTTACACACATATATATTATTATAATTTCTTACATATGAAGATAAAAACGTATATTAATATTTTTTATATTTTATCTTTGTTTTGTTATTTAGTTATAGGTTAATATTTAATAATTAAGTGATAGATTTTAGTATGTAAGGCCTATAGTAAGAAACATGTTTTTTATAGCAGTTTTTCATGTAAACATATGACTAAAGATAATATAAACCTCAAATATATAAACTAACTAACTAACTAACTGATAGATATAATACAGTGATATCCCATTACCTGAGATAGGTATGTACTAAACAAAAATTATATTTGTATTGTAAAATTAATTGGATAAATGAAGCAACATTAAAAAGTAAAAAAGTAATTAGAAATTTGAAGAGAAAACGAATAAAAACATATTCGGTTTTTGTAATATAAGCAGTTATAATTAGAACTATCAGAGAAATGGTTTCGAACTACCAATTATATTTTGGATGGATTTGAATGATTTATATTTTATATTTGTGGTATATTTGTAGATATAGATTCAGAAAACTCGGGAAGTGTGTTTATGCATTGTATTACTACATGATGGCGGGATGTTAGAATACAATACACAAAAACTATATATTCCCTTCACCAAATATAATAATAAAATTAAAATTTAAATATTATATTCTGAATGGGCTCGCCCGTAGGTAATCGGTTAAGAGCGACGGGACTTATTTCAGAGGTCCCGGTTTCGATATCCACTTCGAGCAGCCTGTTGTCAGGCAACACTGACAACGATTTTCATTCGGAAATATAGATAGTAATATGTTTCCAAGTGAAAATAGCACTCACCCCGGCATTGCTGCACCATTAAAAATATTCGCCCTATTACAGAAATTGTAATAATAATATATCGAACAGAAATGTGACAACTGACTGGGTTGACATCTGTCAAACAGACTAGTATTAAGTCAAAATCAGCACAACAGCTTATAGGACTATTTATTAGGTTCTGATTGCTGTTCAAAAATAATTATAAAATAAAAAAATATTCTGAATTACAATATATATCTCTGACTATATTTGTAAAATTGTAATAAATATCATTTTATTAAAATGAAAATACATATGTATGAAGCGAAGTTTCCAGAGTCATGCCCATTGAAAAGTAAAAACAGTGAATTTTTCATATTTTATATTTCTTATGCCTATAGTGGTAAGACTTCTAAGAACAGCAAAGCGTTATTTTTAGGTTTAAAATGATGCGTCTAGTAAATAAGTATTATTTTGAGTTCATATTATTATTGAACCAGTGCAGAAGAAGAAATGGCCCCGTCAGTATACATACAATTAATACATTTATTTATGTACATACAGAATTACTTAACGTTCACTGCACATTATTAATTTATTGACAGCTTAATGAAAAGTTTTGCTGTTGTCCACATGAAGGAATTTACGATGGAGATTCCATCTAAATGGTTGATTGTAGAAGACAATGATACTGAATACTGATAACATTAGAGAAATATGGTGCCCTCCTGAACATATGAAGTTTCGCTTTTCCGCTCAAGAGGCGAAGCAAACTCCCGTTAATAAATCGAAATGGGTTAAAAAGGAAATTACATTTTTCGGGTTTTATGGTAAGAAATAACTTTTAAATGTCAAGTATTAAAGTGTTGGAAACTATCTTAACTTCGATATTCGATCTAAACACATATAAGTCGGCGAGAAAACCTGCTGTAGATTCCGAATACACCTCACATTAGGAGTTTGGCGGGGAGTTGAGAAAAAAAAGTGCAGCGCTATCAGTTTCAGAGAGCGTCACTTCTAATAGTGAAAGTAATAAACTAATACATTTTCAAAATGTATCAACTTTTATATTATTACTAGCAAATCCGACGAACTCCGTTTCGCCACCAGATGGTTTCGTGAGAAAGATGAAGAAATTTTTTGTTTGATTTATATTTGAAAAGGAAAAATTTGATTATATTATACAACAGTAATGAATTTATTACAATTACAAAAATGAAGTGTTTTTTAGTTGAACTTCTCTAAGTAAATGAAATTGAATCCGCAAATTATCCGTTTCGTTAAAGTGCTCTTTGGTAAACTACATTTTTTGTTTTTTGGTCTGACGTTAACACAAACAAAGCGGATGGTCTTACAACTCGTGAAAAGGCAACGTATAACTGCCCATGTAAAAACAATGATTTTTTAAATAATATATTTGAAATTTATCCCGCAAGCACTAAGCGATTGGCCTTGCGACTTGTTATTGCGAACTGGAAATTGCAATCGTTTGAAGTCAAACGGAAGACCAGTCAGAATTATTGGTATGTCACCAAATTGCCAGCAATTTTTGATTAAATGGTGAAATTCAGGGCGTGTACATCATTATTCTTTGCGGCACGAATTGCTCGTTGACTTAACCAAGCATAATTCTGATAATTCTCACTAATGTTATTACTCAAATTTTTAATTACGGTGCGTGAAGTTCCAGCAATTTGCATTAGGGCACGATGCCATGCACCACTACTTTTCTTAGCCCTAAACCTTGCGGAGCCCGAGACCTTTCCAACGAATGCAAAATTATCGAAATCGGTTCGTGAGTTCTGGAGTTATTTCGTCAGGAAGGAAAACCTGACTTATTTATTTATATATATAGAATATATAATCTATTTGAAATTATTTAAAACAGTTATTGATTATTTTTATTATTCGAATTTTTAATTACGGTGCGTGAAGTTCCAGCAATTTGCATTAGGGAACGATGCCATGCACCACTAATTTTCTTAGCTATAAACCTTGCGGAGCCCGAGACCTTTTCAACAAATGTAAAATTGTTGAAATCGGTTCGTGCGTTCTGGAGTTATTTCGTCAGGAAGGAAAACCCGACTTATTTTTATATATATAGAAGATAACGTGCAGATGCGGATGCAGCAGGTGTACCTGATCTCATTATTCTTCAATTCGTCAATTCTTCAAGATTGATGAAAATTCCTAATATAGGTTTTGTTTCGAACGTTCTCTTAGATTATCTGCATTTCTTATGCACAGGTGTGTGTTATGGGCCAGTTGCTTGATATATGGATCAGTGGTGATTTAATGTGTAGAATACGTACTACACAAATAAAAAAATTATCTGATAAATTAAGAGGAATGAGGAATAATATTCCTGTTGAATTTAGTAGGCGCCTACGATCTCTGAGATTCCGCAATTCGTGGAAAGCTACAGAATATAGGCAGTTTCTGCCCAATTGTCCTTAAATCCGTAATATCAACAGATTTTTATAATGATTTTCTAAGTCTACATGTTGCTATCACAATTTTAAGTTCTCGTGACCCACCTGATGAATTTTTATTGGATTATAGTAAATCCTTATTAACATATTTTGTTAATGGGTTTAAAGTTCTTTATGCAGAGCATCTTGTTTCACACAATGTGCATAGTTTAATCCACTTAGCAGATGATGTTCGAAGATTTGGTTCATTAGATAATTTCAGTGCCTTCAAGTTTGAAAATTACATGCAGACCTTAAAGAAATATATACAAAAATCAAAAAGGCCCCTGCAACAAATTGCTCGTAGATAACATGAGTATCAAGGATACCATTCGCACAAAGTATATGAAGATAAATGTGATGATTATGATAATGATATTGAGTTCTCCCCATGCTTATCAACAGAACATTCGGATGGACCATTTTCTCTTCCTGTGAAATTGCACAATTTAAAAAACTAAAATGTGGAAGTGCTGTAATCAACATCAGAAGAGAAGCTGATCGATACTGCTCATTAACTGATGGCGCCATCATCTATACCTGCAAAATTCCTTGCATAAATGGAGAAGCAGTTGTCATTGGCCAACTATTTAAAATGATGGAAGATGTCTATACAATACCCTGTCGTTCATCATTTATTGGTATATATAAAGTGTATGATCTTTCAAGTGTACAAGTTTGGCATATGAAAAATATGAAAAGTAAAATATTCATTATATCTGACAATTAAATGATACAAAGATCGCACTTCCTTTGCTTCATTTATCCTGAATGATTTTAAACTTGCTGTTTTTTTATATTTATTAGTTTTATATATTTTTGCTTTTAATATTTATATTTATATATACCAAGTGTTGTAAATAATTGTTATTGTTTTGATAATTTTGATAATTTCTTGTTATGTTCGGTGTTGTCGCTTCTATTAAACAGTGCGCCAACAATTTTTTTTTCATCATATTGCTTAGTGTTCATCGGAGCCGCTTAGTAAACGTCGTCGCTAGTGTTTCAAAACTGCGTCACATGTTTTTTCCAGATTTGTTAGTTAAGATCATTATTGTTGTTTTTTCGAACTGGTCAACAAGTAATTTTTATACGGAAAAAATGGCATGTAAGTATAAATTTAACTATGAAAACCTGAATCGTTAAGTGTGAAGTTTTATACATTCTACTATTTCTACATTTTGTTTTAGCAAATAAGATGAATTGAAGTTATCATGTGGTGAAATTTTCCGATGGCATCCGTGTTTTTCCACGAAATTTTCTTTTATTTCATGAAAAGATAGCTCCCTGGCCCCACTTTCGGTCGGATAAAGCATTTGATAAGGCTGTAGAAGAAACGGAGCTGCCTGAGAGCTCTTCTCATAAATTTCTATCTTTTGTGATTTGTAATTTTGGCTTCTTGTGGTGAGTTTGTATACATAACAATTAATCATATCCAAAAAATTGTATGTGTGTGTGAGCATGTATATATTATTTGTGTGTATATGTGCGTATGAATGTATATATTATTTATATGTATACATTGAAATTGTATTCCATATTTAGATGATTATGGCACAGCCAGAAAAAGGTTGACAGAAGCGTAAAAGTAGTCAGATGTAGTGTACGAGTCCGAAAGGAACAGAGATATTAGAAGAAAAAAAGTCACGATTCTCGACTTTTCAGATGATGTGAGCAGTGACCAAGATCAAAGCTTGCCAACTCCACCAACTGTGCCTGCTATATTGTCCGATAACTCCTCGCATAGACAAAGAATGGAGAAAGAGAGTGAAGCAGAAAATTCAATTGGTATTTATTAAAACTTTTGTGTAATAAATTGTATGTATATTACCTATAACTCTTTTTTAGATTCTCGTTTAAATATAATAATTACGAAAACGAAAATATTTACGAAAAGGTTACAAAAAAAATGACAGAATTGATTTTGGCAAGGCAGACAATGCCACATGTAGAAGTAGTAAATTAAAATTGTAATTACAACAACTTTATCACAGAAAGGAACCCTGTTATGGAAGTTATATTTAATATTCAAGACATGTAATCATCTCAACTTGAGGGTAAGATAAACTTAATTGATTGATTAATATAGAAATGTAAATTCGTACATTTAAGGCATATAATTTTTTGAAGTCTAAAATATATAACAACAAGTTCATTTCATTATTTTCAGGGGAGTTCGAGTTGAGATGTCAAAGAGTAAACATCAATTAGAGAATTGAAAGACATATATAGTTTCCCGTCTCTGACGGATGACAAAGCCTTCTGCCAGCCATATTTTATATAATTTATAATCTCATGGGTTATCACGCATGGTCAACCGCATATATGGTTTCCCGCTTTAGCGGAAGACAGAGCCTTCAGCCCAGCCATATATTTAAGTAAATTTTTAAAATGAAGTATAAAAAATGGGGCGCATCAAAAGGTACCAGTTTAACAAAAGGGCCTACTCCATCGCTGAATTTCGGCAAATGTTAAATGCACACAATGACGCCGACCAACATGAATTAACTAAGAGATTTTTGGCATTATCAAGCTCGAATCCTGATACGGACTCAGAAATAGAAGAACTTATGAATGCAGCTGATTCACTCATCAAAAAAGGGGCCCGGAAAGACATTTTGACAAGAAAACAAGAAAAAGAGCTGCTCGCTCACCTAAAGCGAGCACATCCACAAGCGCAGTCAAGAAAAACGAAACTCCCGCCAATAACGTCACTAGCGAGTTAGCACAAACCGAAATACAGACGCTTAAAAATAAAATCAAAGAAGAATTCCACATTCAATATATTACAAGAAATAAAAGGACAATCTATACACACTCCGAAAAAGATTTTAACACATGTGTGGATTATCTTAACGGGAAGAATTGTAAATTTAGAAGAAGATTTAAAAAAAAATCGAAAATTGAAGTAGTAAAAATTATTCTAATGAAAAAGACCAGAAATAATGTATCTTAAAATATTCCAGTATACATTGTGATAATTAAACCAGGAGAAAATATTCAGAAATTGACGAGTATCCGCTATGTGTGCAGCTACGTGGCTCGCTGGGAAAAACTCAAAACTGCTAACTATGTCCTTCAATGTTACGACTGTCAAGGATTTGGACATTCATCTAGACTTTGCAATCTATCACGGCACTGTGTTAAGTGTTTGGAGTCCCACCAGATAGGCCACTGCAGGGTATCCAAGGAAAACGATGCTTCCAATCCTACATGCTGCAATTCTAATGGACCACATCTAGCAAACTACAAAAACTGTCCTGCATTGCTAAACTATCTGAGAAAAAGAGAGAGTACAGAACCGAAACCCAGATCAATACCAGCGCCCGTACCAGCACCGCTCAATAAAAAATACAGTGAAGCAGCCAATTCTTTACCCACTGAAACGATTCACAACAACAAAACTAGCAATAATAACACAGAGACATTTCTCAAATTGATCAAGAAACTACTAACTTTGACATATCTAAATTTTTAAATAACATTCAAGTATTTTTACCCAAACTTTTAGCAGCCAAAGGCTTGACAGAAATTATGATGCTCGTAATCGAGTTTTATAACGCCACCTTTAAATAATGGATTGCAAAACAATATTAAATCTAATGTCATGGAACTGCAGGAGCCTGATTAGGAAGATACCGCAACTCCAACAATTTTTATTATTATTTTTATTATTATTAATTTACTCAGAAAATATAAATTACCAATTTTTAGCACAACCTTGTTATAAGAAAAATTTTATACCAGAATATATATTATATTTTATATCGTTATTTAAATTTATATTCATTGTTATTTAATAGTTAGGCTAAAAAATAAAATAAAATATGACACTGCTGTTTTTTTTTACTTTTTCCCAGCCACTCAAATTGTAATATAAGATACTTAATTGCCATTAATGTAACAAATAAGAACAATATAAAGACGTGCATTATAGATAATTTTAATATTAGGAATATGCCTTAGATTGTAAGAAAAACATGTAACCTCTGTAAGCAAATGATTCAATAAATACATTTTTAAAGCTTAAATCTCATTATTTTCAAAATTGATCTTAATACTTGCTTTATAACTAAATACATAATTCTTATTAAGCTATTTTAGTATAAATAGTAACTAAATCATATTTCAAGATATTCACAAATGCACAGAAAAATATTCCAAAAGAATAACAAGATCCACATTAGTCATTTAAGCAAATCTTTAAAACCAGATCTTTAAAATCTGATTGTCTAGAAAAAGTATGAATGATCATTCAGACAAGAATTTAATGATTTAGGCTTAGCATCGAGTTCTCCTACTCTAATTGCAGGTTTATTACTACCACTACTACTACTACTGCTGTTGGACAAGGATTCTATATTCCATTAATGTTTTCTAGATAATCAAACATCATCAATTCCTCGTTTTCTAGGATTTGATTTGTAACATTTGTAACATTTGTGATAATTTTCTCAACTTGCATATTTCTTACAGATGCCCCTATGAAGGTTATGGTTGGACAAGTCTTGTGAAGTATTATATTGTGTATTCTAGACAACCATCTCACTGAGTCCTTGTTTAACTTGGGACGTATCTGATTGTTCTTGCGGAGTTGGGAATCAGTGGAGGAGGCTGTATATTTTGTGGTTCTTTCACTGCTAATTCTGGATCAGGATTAACTAACAACTTTGGAACCCGTCTGTCCGTATTTTGGTTTATTTATCTGGTACAACCACATATTTTGTGTTAAGCGATCATCAGGAACTGGTTTAGCCCGGAGTGTTGAACTTGTAGCGCTGCTCGAATCGGCTTCTTGTTGCATCCCAGCATTTTGCCCTCCACGAACTTTATTATTTATAGTATCATTAGGGCCTTGAACTCTAACGTCGCCTTTAGAGAAGCTATCTTATCAGCATCGGTTGTAGTCTTCACTGTCCCCGCGTCCAACTTTCTCTTTTTTCCTTTTTTTGGGCGAATCATTGATATATAATTTTAGAGACTCTTCATCACCCGAACTGTTACTACTAGACAGTTTCCTGCAAGTTGGGGTCTTGGCTTGAGGTCTTGTCCTTTGAGCATTGGCCTGTTTGGAGTATTTTTGTTACTTTTGCCAGAACGGCTTAGATTTAAATCACTTTTGGGATTGTTCGCTTTTTTCACACTTGGTCATCAGCATCTTTCTCGAAGTCTGGGTCTATGATGGATGTGAATGGTCGTTCCTCACCTCGGTCACTTGTAACAGTTTTGCTATTCAATGATTTCGGAGTTTTACTCCCACTCGCGATAGATGTATTTGTAAACCAGTTACCGTTCGTCTTTTTTGGAGCTCCCTCGGCTGTCAATACCGGAGGAGATATCTCTGCATTCAAACACTTCTTTTTAACCAAAGGAGTATCCTCATAACCACTGCTTGCACTACTACCACATATTTCTTCTTGCCGTCTTTCATATTTATTTCTCTTATTTAAAAAAAGTTTAGCCAGTTTAAAATCGAGACGTTCCAGTCTCACTTCGCACTGCATGATTAATGGTGCGAAAAAGGTCCTCATCAGGACCTTCATTGAATACATAGTCATCTTCGATATCATTTCTGGGTGGAGATCCTGTAACACTATCTTCAATTTCTATTACTTCTATCACATTTGTTGGTGCTGGCGGCTTTGGTTGCGGCACATTGACAACCGGCCCTTGAACTTTAACAGGTTCCACCTTCTTCGCCACTTCCTTTTTCTGTGCCACCTTCTGGGGCTCTTTTAGAGGTTCACTCGCAGGTTCAGCTGGAAGAAATGCATGTGGAACTGTGAAATTTTTAAAAGGCCTTGAACACTCTGCACATGCATAGCCCTTAGACAATTTCAGTGGTTCTGGTGTTGCAGTTGTACTTTCATCTAGAGGTGGATTCGCCATTGTTTTTACTTCAATTTTATTTTCTTTTACTGGTATCACAGAGGGCATGGAATACTAATAGACTTTATAAATGAATGCAATATAACGCTATAAGGTAAGATAGTTTTAAGTTTATTTAATGTAACTAATTTATATTGGTATTGTAATTTTTAATTTAATTTTCTACTTAATTTATATTTATATTTGTATTATAAATTATAAGAGCTAAATGACTAAAGGGTCGAGGATAGTTAATAAATAATAAATAAAAAAAATTAAAAAAAAACTTTATGCGCGATGATGAACGACAAACATACATGCGATGCAAATTTAATCACATATAACTTATGAAGGAAATATTTTTTTAAAAACCATAACCAATTGTTGAATTTGTTTAAGACTCTTTAAAGTGCCGGTTGGAGAACATGCTGGCGCATGTAATGTTCCAGCAGTCAATGAAGTCGCGGTCGTAATAGCTGGTGATCTATGTGAGGGGCGTGATATACGTATACAACAGACAGATGATATCATGCAGATAATACAGGACAGTCATCGTTCTTATGATGCTTTGCAGTATCCACTGATATTTTAGAAAGATAAAGATGGGTACCATTTGAATATTGAACAGGGGTATCCAATTACAAGTAAAAATCATTTTTATAAAAATTCTTTCAAATAATAATAATAATTAAATTAATTTTAATATATTTTATTACAGGTAAAAACTAATTAATTAATAGTCTTGAATTATTATAAGTTATAAATTGAATTTAAATATTAGGAAAAAATTTATTTAGGATAAAACATTACTCTCAAATATGTACAAAAATGTATATATAGTATAAAATAAATGGTAAACACCACACTATATTTATTTATTGTTAAACCAGGCAATTGTTACTTATTATATCAATTTATTGGTTCTTCTTAACTTCCCGTAGGGCAAGTTATAGTAATCGCAAAAAAATCGAAAATGAAAATTTTTATATATCTTTACGTTTCAAAGGTTTCTGAACATTTTGGCATACCTTAGAAAAAATGGATGTATGTGTGTGTGTGTGTGTATGTATGTATGTATGTGCGTGTGTGTATGTATGTGCGGATACAAATTTTCGTCGACGATTTCGGGAACTCGGATCAACCGATTTGAATAATTCAAAAAACATTCGATTCGTATTGATAAGGAGACATGCTGATTAGCTTTTGGCGAAGGCAGGTCTAGCCGTTCTGAAGATACGGGGCAAAAAGTGCCGAAAACGGTAACTCAGTTTTTAAGAGAACGGAGCGTCCGATTTGAATAATTCAAAAAACATTTCACTTGTATTGACAAGATGAAGAATCGATAGAATTTTCATGAAGGTAGTTCTAGCGGTTTCGGAGATATGGAAGAAAAAGTAAAAAAATGAGCCATTTGGCGGTCAAAAATGATCATTAGACATATGCACATCAAATTATCAGATATTTTATAGAGATTTTAACAATAAGTATACATTTTGTTAACATTTCTATGGGTTCCGTACCAATGCTTATGCGTTAGACAGCGACGCGGCGCTTACGCGCTTTATATTTTGTCCCTATGCAGTTAAAGCAGTACGATTGCTTTGAAAAAAAGTTCAGATCTTCTACAATATGTCAAAATAAAGAAAAAAAAAATTTTTTTTCCAAAAAAAAAAATTTAAAAAAAATGTTTTTAAAAAAAAATTTTTTTTTTTTCAAAAAAAGTTATTTTTTGTCCAATTTATAGTTTCTCAAAAATCTTATTCTTTCAAAGTAATTTTTTTTCAAAAATGTTAATTGTTTTTAAAAAAATAATAATTTTTGGTACGGGAAGTTCCAGCAATTTGCCTTAAGGCACGATGCCTTAATTGCCTTAAGACAGAATTCCACTTACAGCTAGTTTAACTTCCCGTAAGGCAGTTATAGTAATGGATCGAAAATGAAAATTTTTGCATTTCTCCATGTTTTGAAGGTTTCTGAACATTTTGGCATACCTCAGATAAAATGGATGTATGTATGTATGGATACAATGGATACAATTTTTCGTCGGCGTTTTCGGGCGCACGGATCAACCGATTTGAATGATTCGGAAAACATTCGATTCCTATTGATAGGGAGATGTGCTGATTCGTTTTTGGCAAAGGCAGATCCAGCCTTTTTGGGAGATACGGAGCAAAGAGTGCAGTAAATACAAATTGAGATTTTGAGAGTATTAAACATTCGACTTGAATGAATCAAGAAACTTTCTGCTTGTGTCGAAAAAACAATTGCTTTTGGGAAAAAAATATTTGAATTTGTTTTTCAAAAATAAAATGTATATCAAAAATAATTCAGATTTTAATTTTAATTCTGGATAAAGTTCTAAGGCTCACTGATATACTTTAAATAAATGACTAACTTTGTAATTCAGTTTATATAATTCTTATAAATATTAAACAATATATAATTTAATAATCCTTGAGCATTTCGTTAAGGTACGGGAAGTTTCAGCAATTTGCCTTAAGGCACGATGCCACACACAACTAGTTTAGTTTTTTATTATTTATTAATTAATTTAATCCTTTTGTTTTCAACACCCTCACTTTTAACTTATAGATTATAATTTCAAAATCTGATTGTTGAAATTAGAAGTACTAAGAATCTAATCTAATTTTTTCACTTAAATTATAATTTTACAACACCAGAAACGATTAAGAGGGATGTTCGGTTTTTATTTATTTTTTTTGATTTTGAGATTGTTTGATATTATGAAATCTGAAACCCTTAGAATTATTTAAAAAAAATCATCTCAATATCTATTTTTTTGACGAAGTTATAGATATATTATATATATATATATATATATATATATATATATATATATCTATATGTATGATCCTCTGATTTTTTTCATCGCTCCGCGAGCTATTATATGTCAACTGATCTCTTTTTCATTATAATACGTCATGCGCATGACCTTTTTAATGTGCCAGCATCTTTGAACACCATGGTGTATTAGTACATTAAATTAAATGGTGTATTTAGTACATTATATTAAGAACTTTAAATACGTTTTTCTCAAATTGACTTTTTTCAATGCGGTGCCACAAATTAAAAAAAAACTACAAGTCGGATCGACTTGCGTTTTTTACTAAGTTGTTCACCACTGCAATACCTAGTCCCCCTACCTCAAATAACTTCATAACATTACGCAAAAAAAATTTGCGAAGCTTTTCGTCCCAAAAAAGGCCCTTTTTGACACTTTTTTTTTAAATAGCTGCCATTCTTTTCTTCTTGCTTTTTTTCTTTCATTTTGATAGGAGGACTGGATTCAAACTTCTTCTTCAACGTAGTTTCGTTTTTTTCTTTGTTTCAGGCGATGCGCAACGGATTTATCTGTGGCACCGCAAAAGAGATCGATTTGGCTTAAAGTAGCACAACAATGGTGTTCATAGGGTAGGTCCATAGACCACCCAAATTAAAACCAGATAACAATCAATTTTAAATAAACTTCAGATCAGCTGTTGATATTGCTCAATACAATCTGCTAGTTAGGCTAAATAAATTCCGATGCAATATTATGATAAACACATCAAAAAATGATTTCAATATCGCGATTTAACCCCATCTCCAGCTTTAACGAATCTGGCTCGATGAAAATTGGCGAATCTGGCGTGATGAAAATTTTAGCGGATAAATGAATACGACGATCCAGGTTCGTCAATAGGTTGTGGGACCAAACACAAATATAACTAGCTGTGAATTTAAAATATTTACCGATCAGCAGTTTCATGGGAAAGTTCTTTTTATTGAAACCCCAATATTTTTTTGTTCTATAAACATATCTTGATATATATGCAACTTAAACCATTTATGAAATAATAGCATGTAAAAGATAAAATTGAAATAAAAGTAGTGCACTTGTTGGTAGAGTGGTAAATCGTTCAAATATAAAAAATAAAATATTCCACCAGAATTTGCATGGCACAAACAACAACATAAGAAGAAAATAAATCTAATATTAAAATATTACAAAAAATGGAATGTATGAATTTCCAGAAAATATCGATAAAGTATTTTTGTTTCTAACACATATAATAATATAAAAATAGGAACTTCATCTACTACAAAATGTGCAGCATCTTGTATGCTCAAAAATAAATCTTATGCCGCGCGATATATGTGTATATGAAATATAGTATAAATACTTTGTTTTACCTATATATACCAAAGAAAATATGTGCTCTTATATTATTATATATAAGGTTGTCAAATATCTCCCTTCCGCCTTTTTGTATTATAACGTGACAACGTAATGATTATAATTATATAATTATATATTGATTTATATAATTTTACATTCAAATTACCGAATTGAAACACTTAAATTTAAATATTAATTTGTATGTATTGTTGATATGTATTTGGGTGTCTGTTGTCTTTCCAATTAGAAATATTGGTCAAAAACAAAAGTCAATACTATTACATTTTACGCATTTCATGATGTGTTGCCTGTTGAATATTAAAAATTACTCAAATGTATTTATTATTCTCCAAAATTTTCTCAATATTTGCAATTGTCAATACAAATTGTTAATAGAGTGAGTACGAGATCTATTTTATTCAGCCTCACTTTTTATTTTTATAATATCCATGCTGCATCTCATGTCTCCATTTCCATCATATGACTTAACAAATTTAGTGATATATGTTAAACAAATAAATAATTCGTCGAAGATTGGAAATAAATTGTCCCAGAGATCAGGTAAGTCAGATGAAGGTTCCAAGATTTTGGCATCAAAACTTAGCAAATCGATAATCACGACTGAGTTATTTCTGCAAGTATTAAAATATCTTCATTTGTCAATAAATTATACCATTTGATCCATGGTTAAGAAATCCATACAAATTAAAACAACCCTCCTGAGATTGATTATGTATGGAGACCAATTTCATTTGAGTTAATATTTTTTATTGTTATTGTCACCGATTTAAAATACCTCAAAATCCATTGAACGTGTTAAAATTCCGTCGACTAAACTAAGACTACCACTTTTTTTTTCAACACATCGTGTTAATGTATGCAAATCAATAATCACTAATGCCCATGCTCTTTCTATTTCGTCGCAAACTATTTTCACAATCAGTAAGATAAATTTGAATGTCTTTGACTATATTGGAAGCTTCGCAAAATTTTCTACGAAACAGATATTTCAAGTCAGTCTGGCGTATCAAGCAAATTATTAGTATTTATTGTAACACAATGGCCATTAAAAATCCATTTTCTCTGGGCATTATCGCATCTGAATCTGTCCTCTAAACGAATAGTCCAAATATTTAAAATTGCCAAGTCATTAATGTTCTGATCCCATCTCATTTGATATTTTAATAATCATAATTATTATATACATATATTGTTGAAAATCGTACAGAAAATATCGTGTATTATTCACGAACTTCTCGTATTATGTACATATTCGTCTGGGCCAAGTTTGACTCCTTTCATCACATGCTTTAGATTCATGTTATTTCACATAGAAGCAAAACTATGCATCATTTGCTTTAAATCACATTAAGACTTTCTTTCATATTGAAATAATATGACTAAACATTTAAATTGTTTCACTTCCAATAATACTTCTTTGTTCTTCATCTGGAGGTTATAAAATAGCAACTTGATTTCGTGATATCAATCGTTATTACTATTAACCCTCTTTCGCGATCTATTGTTGATAAATTAAGATAATTATGTCTATAAAATCTTTTCATAACAGCTGTAATATAATTAATAACAGCGTTTTTACTTTAATTCAATAGTCCATTATATCTTGTTTCATCAACGCAATAATTTTTTATTATGATCATCTTATTTCATTCTCAATCTTATTTTTCTTCTGTTATTTAATATTTTCCAATTTGTTTTTTTTAGCATTCAGCAATTAAAATTTCTATCCAAAACATTTGAACAAATTTTACATATTCAAAGACGACACACATTTAATATAATTTAAGAAAACTACCGACACTTTACATCAACAATACAATACTTAATTTGAATAGTTTTTTGCGCGCAGATATTTAAGATTAATTTTTGTTCAACAAGAAACCCATAAACAAATAAAATTATGTATGTTCAAATAGTAGCACATTCAACTAAACTATTTAATATCCGTAATTGTAGGCTTAAATAGTGGCACATGTAAGTATATTTATAAATTGATACAAAAAGCCAATCGCACACCATTTTCTCAATTCTCTGGAACACGAGTTATCCTTTTATGTAATGGATTGCCATGCAAAACTTTACGAGAGAAAAGCGCAAGATACAATATTATTTAAATTAAATATAATTTACTAGATAGTTACCATTTTTCAGATTATGTTTTTCATATATTTTCTTATTTTATTTTACTCCATAATACCCTAATAATTCATTTTCAACAAAACAATTGCAACAACAGTTTTTCAAGATATATTTGCATTACGAGGTTCGATATTGAATTGAAAAACTAAACTTACATCAGCTAAACCTCCAATGTTACCGCTTGTACCACTAGTTTATAAAAAGCATCAGTATTGTCCTGAATCGCGTTTCTATTCAAAAACTTTTGAAAATTATCAACTTTTTAATTTAAAATTTGTTGTAGTCTTTTCTTAGATAAATCAGCGAAATTTTTACGTTTACTCATTTTATATATTCTCGGATTAAAAACAAACAATTACACTTCGATCATTGAAGAAATAATGCGGAACATGTGGGTAACATATAACCTACATGAAAAATAAAACAAGCGGTGGCCTCCAAAGAGCACCAAACACTATTCAGCTTTTGCGGTGTGCCACTTTGCACCAAAGAAGACATGGGACCCGGTGAAAGTTTACCTGTGAAATATATTTTCGTAAGTTACCTTTTTTCAGGACATGGGTTGTAGTGTTTATACACTATCTGTTTATGTGATATTTATTTGCTTCGAATTCTTAGCTTCGTATGAAAAGGCCAAAAGAGCGGCAGCGGATAGTGAAGCCTCGCATAGTGATGGCCGCAAGGAAGGGGTCACCGCAAGAGGACCAATAGGATGTTCGAAGATAAGGTTGAGGAAAAGGAAGATTATTGTGAGTAGTTACTTGTATAAAAAATTTTGTATCATATTTATTTGACTAATGCTCTTGCAGCCGACACAGGATTGGATTTAATCTTAAAAACCGGGCAGATGGCAAGGAAGAAGCAGGCCATAGCTATAAAACAAAGCACTGTTGATCAAGACACTTAGGCAGAGGGACCTCTGTCTGTAGAAGCCTTGATGGAAAGATTGACACGGATTGAAAATATGTGACTCATAGTTATTGTGTCTTAATTATGATTTATTCTTATCAATTTTTCAACAGAATCTTTTCACTACTTTGTAAAGGAAAGTAAAATATATACACCCAGGCCTCGCTATACGGCCGCTCTTTATACGGCCTTTCGCTATAACGGCCCTCTTTAATTAAAGACCGTTTTCGTTATACGGCCTAAAATGTTTCGCTATAACGGCTTTTTTCTCTATGTCGATATATTGCGCAATCTCGGTTTTGAAGATTTAAACGAATCTGATGTGCTGGATCTACTTGCAGCTGATAGGGAACCCCTTTCATATGAGGAACTCATTCAGTTGCATGCAGAGCCGGCAATTGATGAAGATACAGAGGTCCCAGAGAAGATACATGAAGTTGTATCTAAACAGCTAACATCAAAAATCATGTCGAGTGCTTTTTCATATTTTGAACAAGGGAATAAATCACTAAAGAAAGAAATAGACAAAAAGGCAAACAACTTTAGACAAATTTTTCAAACCACCAGCGCAAAATGATGGTGACAGTGATCTGTAGGTTTTAGTTGTTTCATTTTTATTTGAAAATTATGTAATGTTTTCGAAGTTTTTTATTTTATGTAAAATTTATGTTCTTGTTAAATATGTTTATAATTTAAACAAAATGAAAAAATAAAATGCATTTTGAATGATAAACCATATTATATATTTATTAAAATTGGAACCGATCCCATTGAATTTGTATGAATACGTATTAGAATAATTTATTCGTTATACGGCTTTTCGCTTTACGGCCAAGTCTCTCGGAACGTATCTAGGCCGTAAAGCGAGGCCCCAGTGTATTATAATAATGCCTTGTAAGTGCTGTCAAGGCATTACCCTATAACAGTGTCCAGCAGGAAGAATATGAAAACATTTGTGAGAAGTTGTTCCCACTAAAAACTATAAAAAACATTAAAGACTGCGAAGTGCTTTTCCAGAATGAACTCCAGAGATATCTTATGTCACTATTCAAGAAGTCAAATCGGCGAAATATTACGCGATTATAGTAGATTGCACACCTGACATATCCCACATTGAACAACTTTATTTTGTTATCAGATATGTGAAAAAAGATGATTAGCCTGTTGAACGTATTCTCATGTTTATTGAGAATTCTGGACATAAAGCTGAGGATTTGTTAGTTGCTGTATTATCGACTCTTGAGTATTTTTATCTTGATCTTGCAGATTGCCGAAGTCAATCGTATGAAAACGCTAATAATTTATCAGGGATTTATTATTATGATTTCATGGTAATAATTTTTATTATGGTTTCAAAAACTTTACAAAATTTTGTAACAAAACTTCAAATAAATGTCACAATTTCTAAAATCATAGTAAACATAAATAATACACAGCACTACACTGAAACAACGCTCTATACAAAATATTTTAATGCATTATGCTTCAACATTGATGTCTACTACTCATTAGCCTTTTAATTACCTTGAACTTCATTGCTGTTTTTTATAGTATTCTTGCCTTTTGCGGTCTTGGTGGCCGTTTTTTTCAATGGTTTTTTGGCTTTTTGTTCTATTTCTTTGGTCTCATTTTCTGGACTCTGTAATTTATCTTCATCTTCCTCAACTTTAGTCTCAATTTCTTCTGGCGCTGATTCTTTTAGATTTGAACCTTTTTTCCCTGGCTTTGTGCTTGCTGCTTTCCCTGCTTTCTGCTTTTTGGATTCAGTAGGCTTTGTATCAATTTTTCTTCAACTTTTCTCTTTGCGCCTTTTTTTAGCAACAGGTTTTTCAGTTTTTGCAGACTCTTCGGCAACAGTTTTGCCCTGGGTGTTCGCCTCAAATTTTTCCTTTTTACCTCTTTCAGTGGTAGTTTTTTTATCATCAGAATCTTTTATTTCTTTTGTACCCTCTGAATCAATTTTTCTTTTACCACCTTTTGGAGCTTTAACTTTATCAACTTCAATATCTTTCTTAGCTTTATCTGCCTTGACAGTTGTTTCTTTCTCACCTTTGGCTGCCTTATTTAATTTGATCAACGGCGATTCGGCATAGTTTACATTCTTCTTTGCAGATCTAGTTGGTCTTTCAACAACGCTTTCTGGCTTTTGTTTTACCTTCTTTTTTGACATAATGACATAATAGCATAATGACACTAAAAATTATTATTTGAAAAAAGCTAATCTATATCACAATTTATTACTAATAAAATTCGGGATTACAGGCGAGAATTCATGAAATTAATAATCTTGCAAAACATGCCCCTTGTGCTGCTCATTCTATAAATTTAGTTGGAGTTCACGCAGCAGAAAACGCACCAGAAGCTGTGGCATTCTTTAATACAGTACAAACTTTATACAATTTCTTTACTGCATCGACGCACCGCTGGGAAGTCTTACAGTCTCATACTGGCAAAAGAATTGTATTAAAATCTTTATCTGCAACCAGATGGTCAGCTCGTTATGAAGCGGTTCAAGCTCCTAATGCACATTTTAATGAAATAATTGAAACTTTAATTATTCGCAGAAAACGCAATTACGAGACAAGAAGCTAAAGGCGTTCGAATTCAATTGGAGCGACTTCAAACAGCATTTATGCAGATACTTTGGAATTTCTTACTTTCAAGATTCAATGCTGTAAGCCAAAGATTGCAAAAAGTTGATAGTATGCTTTAGAACTTTCTGAAATAAAAGAATACAAAACAGTAGTTTCCAGGCAAAGAAAGAGAAAATTGCATTCTGATGAAACGCGAGATGGAGATGTGCAGATGTCAGGTTAAGATGATGTCAGAGTTAATACTTTTAACGCAATATTTGACAATCTGCATTCTACATTGCGTAAAAGATGCAAAGCTCATGAAAAGATTCAAGAAAAATTTTCAGTCATTATCAACTTTAGTAATTTGGATAGATAGAGAGATTCGTGAACAAGCTGAAAGTTTAGGAAAAATATATCCTTCAGATCTCGGGTCCTCCTTAGATAACGAATTTGTGCACTTTCAAGCTTATTGCACCGAAAATAAAATGGGAAAAAACACCTTCTGATCTTTTTAAACTGTACACTGAGTTTCCGAACGTAGAAATTGCTTATTGAATATTTATTACTTTAGCTTCAGCAAACTGTAGCGCAGAACAATCGTTTTCTTGTTTAAGAAGAAAAAAACTACATACGTTTTACGATGAGTGCAAATAGACTCAATAGCTTAGCAATTCTATGCATAGAATCAGATGTACTTCAATGTTTAGACTGTGAAGATTTAATTAACCATTTAGCATTACAAAAAGTTCGTCGAATATGCCTGTGAAGAAAGTTCTTAGTGCAAAACTTACAGTGCTTTTAGTTAAAATAAATATGAATATTTTGTTATATTATTATAGTAAATAAATGCAAAAAATAGTTCTTTTAGTTTTGAAAAAAGTGAGACATAAAAACTATTTAAGTAAAATTTCAGGCAGGGGGCGGCATTTTTGTCACTGCCCCGGGGCGCCAAATTTTTAAATCCGGCACTGAGTACAAGTACATAATAATTAGCTGAAAAAGTTATTTCAGAACGAGTAATATAATCTTTATCACATCTTCCCAAAATACACTTATTGAATCAAGTTTACCACATTCTCTCAAATTGAACTATGTCAATTAATTCAAGAGAAATTTTTGCATTTTAACTGTAAATATGTTAGATTAAAAGTTTAATAATATTAAACTTAATGTACTTAATATTAGTTTAATGATATTAATATTTAAGTTGTACGGTGATCACGAGTCAGATACCACTATGGGATATCTATATAGAGACGTAATATCGATCTTAATAACACATTTTTCACTTCGAAGGCTATGCTAAAAAACGTGCAAATTAGTTTAAAATAAATTCCACGAAAATTTACTTAATTGTGCAATTCGTCGATGAACGAGAAAGATCAAGATTTTCCAAGAAAATTGTTGGAAAATTTAAAGAGTACTTGCAAAACACTATCATAGTAAGCAATGCAAATGAATAGTTACATATTATTTAAAATATTCAAATCGTTTTTATTGCGACTGCGGCGTATACTATTAAAAATATATTTTCAAAAGTTAATTTAATACAAGAATGCTAATATTACTGAAGTACCGATGAACATGTATTTGCAACTGAGATTATGAAATTAGCTGTTGACACAATTCTGACAGCAATAATCCATCAAATTTTACATTTATAATACTGATGCTTACTACCGAAAATTTGTATCCGCACACACATACATACACGCACACACACACATACATCCATTTTTTCTAAGGTATGCCAAAATATTCAGAAACCTCTGAAACGTAAAGACATATAAAAATTTTCATTTTCAATTTTTTTGCAAATATTATAACTTACTTAAGTTAAAAAATAGATATAATTCCGTTCTGAGTTAAGAAAAATTGTTGAAGTTCTTAAAGATGAAATTCCATGGATTTTAAAATTAATTTTTGAAGATGTTCATGATTTTATTGATGATATCACATATCTATATATGTAAAAATGTTTACTGATTATTTTATTGATTGTTGGAATAGAAGATAGCAATTTGTATTTGAAATATATGCTATTGTCACCAGGGTAATATAATAATAAATCTTGTGATTCAAAAATATTGCAAGGTTAAATACACAAATACAATTGCTTAAATTGTAGAGGAAAACAATTTGCCAGCATTGTTAACATAAAATTAGTTCCTAAGCTCAGCTAATAATGGTTCATGGTATGAACGAGCATTAAGTATCAAGTTCAAATTTGATAATGTTTTGTTTTGAAACATTCAAAGAAACCATTACTATAAACTTATTACAACAAGTATCTGTTAATGAACTTCAATTTCAATTCCATAATGAATTCGGGAGTTCTCATGCATGGCTTTGCACTTACAATCCTATCAAAACAATTGGAAACAATGTAAAACTTGATATTTAAAATTTTATGTTGTGAACAGAAAGCAGAGCACCGTCTAAGTATAGTAGAGACTATGTGAAGAAAAAAATCATGAAGTTAATCGTGCGACTTTTTAACATGAGAAAATATAAAATTGTTACAAAATTAAAAATTGAGGATAGTAAAATGACAAACAAAAAAGAGAATTATACCAAGAAACATAAACAATGCTACATAAGTTTAATCTGCTCCATAGTAAGTTAATATTAAATTTAATAATTGAAATTATCAATAGCGTGTCATCAACAAAATCAACCATATTTGCTAGCAATTGTAAAATTTGTGAATTGTGAGCTAACAGCTAAACTCATAATTATACAGTAAACATTTGCTGATAACTGTTAATAAATATATGGACATACTTTTTACTTGCAGGATCTGACAGTAAAGCAGATCAAATGTCTAGAATTTCATTCATGGAATTCTGACAGCATGTGGCTTTAAGTGTTTCGTAATTTTTGCTATTACTAATTTTTGATAATACTAATCAGGATTATATCCATCACAATAAAAAACTTGCATGTACCTTCTTGCTAAAAATTATTACTCAGTGTACTTCGCATGGCTATAAAATGTAGGATGATTTTGTTCAGCAAAACATTCACATGGTTCTCCATTATGTTGAGTAAAATTTCTTAACCGACACCTGAAAGTAAAGAATATTATAGTAATACATATATAAAAATAAAAATAATAATTTAAAATAGCCTCAAAAGAAAACAAAATTAATGTCAACTACTGTAATAAAATAGAATATGCATCATTAGCCATGGCGTTTCTATGAAATTGGAAATGATATCAATAAATAAAGTACTTGCGTATATACATAATAATCACAAATAAAACAAACATTGTGTTTTATATTAAATCAACAGCGTGTTGCAACAACAAGCATAAAGAGCACGAACATTCTTAACGAATATTGAACATATAAAATCAAAGCGAATACGAAATAGAATGCTGTCAAATTCTTTGTTTTTGTTTCACGTATTGAATTAACAATTCATCAAAATACTAACCAAAAATCTGCAAACAATTTTAACGCCAATTTGGGCCATTTGATTATTTGTCCACCAAAGCACTGAATTTAAATAAAATAGAAATAAACACCAAAACACAAACAGGCCAAAACACAAATACGTTGAAACTAATACGCAGCACGAAGCAACATAATGGATTAATGAACAAACAGAACAATTATTATATTGTCTAGGACACAGAACACGTGACTTGAACACGACCACAGATTAATCGATGCACTCACTCGACTAGACGCAGTTCTGCCAACGGAGGCAAAATGTTAATGGCGCCAGATTCAAGTTCATCTTTTGCGGAGTGAAATGCTAGTACAAAAATCTCTCTTTGCCTTACATTGAGATTGGCTAATATAATATGTCGACAAATGTAACTCTGTAAATAGTGTTTATATTAAAATAAATTATATTTTTTAACTTCCCGCAGAGTAAGTTATTGTAATCGTCCAGGAATCGAAATTGAAATTTTTTACATTTCTTCAAGTTTTGAAGGTTTTTAAACATTTTGGCATACCTCAGAAAAAATGGATGTGTGTGTGTATGTATGGATACAATTTTTCGCCCATCTTTTCGGGCGTTACTACGGATATTATTTTCATGTAAATTCTGTCATTTGCACTCTTATTTATTTAAATTTGTGTTATTATTTATTATTATTGCTAGATGTTAATTATTTAAAAGTTGTAATAAATATCGTAATTAAAAAAAATTTTTTTTCGAGCGCACGGAACAACCGATTTGAATGGTTCAAAAAACAATCGATTCCTTTTGATAGGGAGATATGCTGATTAGTTTTTGGCAAAGTCATGTCCAGCCGTTTCTGAGATACCGAGCTAAATGTTCGAAAAATGGCAGTTTTTGAGCGAAATAAGCATCCGATTTGAATTATTCAAAAAACTTGCTGCTTGTGTTGACGAAACGATTGTTCTGGGAAAAAACGTCGATTTACGGTAAAAAATCTGTTCACACACACACACAAACCTATTTTTTCCAAATTTCGTCGCATTTGATACAGAATGGTTAGAAACGTCAAGAAAACATAAAATCGGAACATCGGATCGGTCGAGCATCGGATTTTTTTATGAAAACAAACTTCTCCTTCGGGAGGTTAATAACCGAGTAATGTTTAGAATGAATTTAGAACAGTATCATTTTATTTGATGTTGATTATTGTGCTGATTACCATTTAGATCCATACTTGAATAAAACACTTGAAAAAATGCATGAATAGAACATGTACTACCTCTCTTAAGCTAGCAAGAACAAATTAGCAAAATCGATCTGGACCTGTTGTATTATTTAGTACTTATTTTGCACTAATTGGCACCACAAAAAAAATTGTACTACGTGCCGTTTAAAAAAAACACGTGCCGCTACTAGATTTAATATTAAGCTAGCAAGACCACTTTTTGTTTTTGAAGAAAATAAATAAAATTAAACGGAAATTGATTAATTCGAGTTTGGGGTTCGCAATGAATAATTTAATTATTGAGTCGGCAAGTGTAATCGCCGACGATTCACATACCAGTTCTGAATTTATTTCAGAACAGTTTTTGATTTTTCAAAATCGGTTCGGTAGGATGAGCTTAAATGTGGACGAAAATTTAACACTTTTTTTCAACATTTAATTACAAGAAAACGGCTCGGTAGATTTTCACCTAAAATTAATCAGCATCATTCCCAAATGATATCTTTGGAACAGTTTTTGATTTTTCAAAATCGGTTCGGTAGGATGAGCTTAAATGTGGACGAAAATTTAACACTTTTTTTCAACATTTAATTACAAGAAAACGGCTCGGTAGATTTTCACCTAAAATTAATCAGCATCATTCCCAAATGATATCTTTCGAACAGTTTTTGATTTTTCAAAATCGGTTCGGTAGGATGAGCTTAAATGTGGACGAAAATTTAACACTTTTTTTCAACAGTTAATTACAAGAAAACGGCTCGGTAGATTTTCACCTAAAATTAATCAGCATCATTCCCAAATGATATCTTTAGAACAGTTTTTGATTTTTCAAAATCGGTTTGGTAGGATGAGCTTAAATGTGGACGAAAATTTAACACTTATTTTCAACAGTTAATTACAAGAAAACGGCTCGGTAGATTTTCACCTAAAATTAATCAGCATCATTCCCAAATGATATCTTTCGAACAGCTTTTTATTTTTCAAAATCGGTTCGGCAAGATGAGCTTAAATGTGGACGAAAATTTAACACTTTTTTTCAACAGTTAATTACAAGAAAACGGCTCGGTAGATTTTCACCTAAAATTAATCAGCATCATTCCCAAATGATATCTTTCGAACAGTTTTTGATTTTTTTTTCAACAGTTAATTACGAAGAAAACAACACTTTTTTTCAAATTACAAAGAAACGGCTTGGCAGATCGTTGCACAAAATTGACAAACGATAGTCCTCACCGAAATACATCAAATGGCTTTTAAATTTCTAAAATCGGTTCAGGCGTTTTTGAGAAAACGTCGATCAAAAGTCTAATTTTGACAAATGCCAAAAAGACCATACTGATTTTTGCAAACTTTGACAAATTTTTAAAGCTGAACCAGTTGTCGTAGGACCGTAATATTTTAGTATGGCCTAGAAAACTATGGTATCTATCGTCAAAAAAATAATCATAAAAATAGTCAAAATTTTTTTTTTTAAAACTTTAATACAAGAAAACGGCCCGGCCGATCTTTACCAAAAACTAATCAGCACGATTCCCAACCAATATCTATCGAAATTTTCAGAATCGATTCAGAATTGCGAGCTAAAACGTGGACGAAAAATTTTTCACTTTTCTGCAATTTACAAAGAAACGGCCCGGCCGATCGCCGCCCAAAACTCAGAGACGATAGTCCTTATCGAGATACATCAAATGGCTTTTATATTTTTGAAATCGGTTCAACCGTTTTGGAGAAAACGTCGATTTACGGCAAAAAATCTGTTCACACACACACACACATACACACACACACACACACATACTTTTTCCAAATTTGGTCTCATTCGATTCAGAATGGCTCGAAACGTCGAGAAAACATAAAATTAGCGATTCGGATTTTTTGATGAAAACATAAATTCCTCCTTCGGGAAGTTAAAAAAGAAATACCACAATACAAAAGATGTCAAGGATATGGGCACACAAAATCTTATTGCTATAGACGGCCAAGGTGCGTGAATGCGCAGGTGATCATGTTTCGAAAATGCGTACTTTGTAAAACAGGAAATCACCCAGCTAACTATAAAGGGTGCGAAATATATAGAGGCCATAGCACGAAAGTTTCCACCCCTTCGAGAAAGAACAAATGAAAACAGAATAAATTATTCTACAGTCAAACCAGGTACATCCTATGCTCAAGTGATTAATTCACAAACCTGTAGCACCGGTAACAACAACAACAATGAAAATTTCGAAAACACATCAAACTCACCAAACAACAATCAAAACGATTTCAACGAGTTGAAATCAATGTTGAAGACACTAGTAGATCGGATGAGCGTTATGCTCAATCTCCTAACAGCCGCTGTACAAGAAAACCGATTGAATTAATGGATTATCTACGCATAGGAATATGGAACGCAAACGGTCTTGTGCAGTATCGCCAAGAACTCCAATATTTTCTGAAGGAACAAAATATAGATGTAATGCTTATTTCAGAAACATTTTACCTGTAGAAGTTTTTTGAAAATTTCAGGATATATTATTTATAATTCTAATCATCCAGATAGTTCAGCTCATGGGGGTAGCGCAATTTTAATTAAATCTTCAATAAAACAATATCCATCAACATTTATCTCCAAAGACTACATCCAAGCCACAAACATCGTAGTAGAAGAGTGGAGGCGATTTCAATGCCAAAAATGTTCAATGGGGTAGCAGAATTAATAATCCAAGAGGCAATGAATTACTTAAGGCAATTCAGTCCAACAATTGCTCATGCATTTCGACTGGTGAGCCGACCTACTGGCCTAGCGATCTGAATAAGATTCCAGATGTATTAGATTTCTGTATTTTTAAAGGCTCTGGAAGTCATCAACTTAAAGCGGAATCTAGTCTAGATCTCAGTTCGGACCACTTTCCAATTATTATTACTTATAATGGGCGACCAATGGAGTACAAACAACTTCAATGTTCATACAAATTTTTAAACTGGGATGTGTTTCAAAAAGGTGTCGACGAAGTCCTCAATTGTAATGTGCCACTTAAGAATGAAGCAGACTTGAATAATTCCATTAATTATTTTACGACAACCATTAAAAACCTAGCTGACCAAATTTACATCGTACCTTTGATGAAAAGTAGTGAGCAGTACCCGCGCAGTATTAGATTTCTTATAAACCGATAAAGGAAAATCAGAAAGAAATGGCAGCTTAGCAGAGCTCCTTGCGATAAAACAGAACTTAACAGAGTAACAAAACATCTCAAGATAAAGCTAGCGGAGTATAGAAATCGTTCTTTTCATGACTACATCACCAACCTATCAGTAACAGTAACAGATCATTCGTTATGGAAAGCGACCCGAGGTATCAAGAGACCAATTGTCCATGTTCCACCCCTAAGAAAAAGTGACAATTCATGGGCTAGAAGCAACATGGAAAAAGCTATCACCTTCTCCGAGTACTTTGAACAGAGGTTTACACATAATTCGCGTAAATCTAATATTGCAATTATACAAAGATTTCAAAACAAATTTTTGTAACAAATACTAAACGCCCCCAAATACACACCGAACTGGTTAGTCCATCAAGACGTAAACATAAACACCATTAATGAAGAAATTAAATTAATTAGTCAAAAATATAAGAGCAGAGTACAAAACCATCCTAATATTCTGGCCAAGAATTTATTGAAGTCGCACGGCATCGAATGGCTGAAAAGAAAACTCCCCCTCGACGAATCCGACACATTGACGTCCACATAATATATAATATATTCATTCTAATTAGCAGCACTACTTATTTAGTTGTTTATTTATATTTTTATTTATTTTTATTGTGTTTAGTTTATTAGTTATGTCTTTTTTATTTGTTGTTATACTTCACAATTTATACTCATTTACCTCATAGATCTTTTTATTTTTAAGTTTACTCTACATAATCACGAAATTTAAATTTAATATATCTTACTAGAAGGTAACCTTTTAGATCTAATGTTTAATATTTCATATATCATCAAAATTATTGAATGTCTTTTTTTTATAAAGAATGTCTTTTTTTGTAAAGACAGATTGTAATTCAATAAAGAAAAAAAAATCTTTTTTATAAGCTCAAAAAAATCTTGATCGAATTGCAATTAAAAAGGTTCACAAAAAAGACGATAATAATTAATTGATCGTTTACCGAGCTAAATACAAAATTATTGGACTACTAAAATGACTATTATATAATAATGAAAATTTGAAGTTTTTATGTAGTTTTCCATTCCGCATTAAAAGAATTAAAATAAAAAACAAAATTTTAAACAAATGTTGCAGTCGTACACCCATGATAAATATAAATTGATTTTTCTTTTTGAATAAAATTGAAGCTTATTCATGAAATTGAAGCTTTTTCAAAAGTCTGAACTAAAATTAAGTCAAAAGATTTATTGACTGAGTGCGGGAATAATGTAACTGCAAAAAAATTGCCACAAGATAAGAACCAAAATACAAAATTTAAAAAAGTATATATTTTATATAATTACGAATGTATACTGTAAGTGTTTTTAAATATAATACAAAAATACAAAATAAAAACAAATAATATTTAAACAGAAAAACTTATTTACTTGAAAACTTTAATAAGAAATTCGGCACTGCTTTTTTATATAAGCTGATCAATATAATATCAGCCTTTTTTTTAAACTTTGTTCTTTATTTTATTTTTTTTAATATGGAAAGTAGCAACACGTATGCAGCTTTGATATGTTTTACTCAGTTTTGATAGGTGGTAATTTTTTATGAATTTCATGGTTGAAATTAACACAGGTCCAGAAAAAAAAGTTGTCTGGCTTGGGTGTGTGGCATGTTTTCCGATGTATTTTCACCGCTGAATATAAATCTATAGTCAAAATGTTTGCACCCATACTTATTTCCAAAAAAATAATTTATCATAACTTGATTTGAGTTTTTTTTCAATAGCGAAAATTTCTCAGGGCTGACGTGAGATTTATAAAAAATTGCTGTGTTTACTGAAAAAATAAATTTTCTACATCTGTATTATTTTGCATTGTAAATTTACATATTACATTTATTTTTACATTTACATAGAAAACATTTACATGAAAACGCAGCTGTTTTGTTAGCTTTGAACATTTAGAATCATGATTAAAATTTGTTCACATTTTCTTTTTCTGAAAATAAAATGTGAAACAAGATACTACAAAAGATATTATTCTTTATTACCAAAATGACGAAAGCACTACAATTGTTCTTTCATATCCAAAAATAATTGTAGTTCACCATTTGGGTCGTATATTTCTTTAAGCATTGCATCACTATTAAGCTAACATACTTTGGTATTGAAAAGCACGTCGTATTCACGCTCTAAATTATCAGGAAGTTTTTAAATTCATGATGATTTAAACTTCGCGACAAGTTCTAAATTTTTCCTGCAATATTGTTAAACTAATATTTATTTTATCAGAAAATGCTATTTCTGCAAACAACAGTTTTTACCAGTATTTGATTGACAACAAAATTAGCCTTTACAGGGCTATATATTTGATAAAATATCTAGAAGAATAATCTGTAGTTGAGAAATGCTTGGCGGGCCACAAAAAAACATCCGGCGGGCCGCGGGTTGCTCATCCTTGGTATAAACTGAGTCATTGTTTATAAAATAGCTTGTGTCTCACATAGATGTTTGTCCATTCAGGTGGACAGCCGTCCCCAAAGAGTTAATACATTTCTTTTTAATTTTAAAGTAATAGAAGGAGCAATTGCTCCATTGCATATATGGTTAAGAACTATGAACCGAAAAAACCTGGTTAAACTTCTAAACGTTCAGAGAAAAGATTATATTACAAAAATTAAGAATATGGGAAACTATGTGGTAGAAAACATAATTAGCGTTACACGGGAATTTCAGAACATTCCTTATGAAACTAACAAAAGAAATACCTGATAGCATTAAAATTAATGTAAAAAATACAACAATAATTATAAAAGGACAGCCAAGAAAATATTTTGAATACGGAGAAATAAATCATATAAAAAAAGATTGCACAGTAATTATGAGAATAAATGAAAGACTAAAATATGTTGAAAAAATTAATCCAGCAATATATAATTAAGAAGATAATATAATGAGGAAACTGTATACCAAAAAGACGAAAACAAAATCAAACAGAATGATCATAAAAAATGAAGAAAAAAATAGTAATAAAAAAGAAGTAAATAGAATTATTGTCAATAAGAGAAGTAATGTTACAACGGCAAATGAAATAAAAAAAGAATCGACAAAAATAGATAAGAAGAATCATAACAATAGAAATAACACCAAAAAGAAACAAAATAATAAAAACTTCTACTCCAAAAACAGATGAAGTAATCAATCAAATCATTAGCAGGTTTGATATAAAAGCATCAAGTTTGTCATGATTGTCAAATGATCCCAATGAGAAAATGTTAATTGAACAAGATGAATCGTCAAAGTCAAATAAAGAATATGGTAAAAAAAACCCGAAGAAGATTTAAACAAACAAATAAGAAAATTATAAATTATATAAATAAAGTTATAGTATTTGTATTAATATATTTGAAAACGTTTAATATTTCTCGAATATTTCATTGCGGTACGAGAAGTTCCAGCAAACAAAATTATAAACTACATAAATAAAAAAAAAACAAATATACTATTTAATAAACATAGATAATTACAAAATTAGAAACTTAGCAACAATAAATATGAATGGTATAAGGAGTTTAACAACAAAAATTTTATTTACAAAAATCATAAGAAAATATGATTTAGGCATTATTATGTTACAAGAGATAAATGAAGACGATTTTATTTTTTGTTAAGCCATATGTGGACAAAATTGTTTGTCACATTTTTTCTTATGTCAAATGTAATGTTATATATATTTGTAATTCAAATGTCCCGCTATTACTATTGACGTTTACAACATTTCCCCTACTCAAACTATGTATCCGCCATTTAATATTTATGTTTATGTCAAGACTCTGTGAAATATCTCCTCTTCTTGCTGATCCGTGAACCAAATAACATTTAAAATAAACTTAATAATTTAAAGGAAGCATTTTTATTTGACCAATATAAAAGGATCTTAAATTTAAATGAGAATCAAAGAGGAACAGCAATCTTGATAAGATCTGGTATAGAATTTAAAAATATACATATACATAAAAATTCCAGAATAATAGGAGCAAAAATAGATGAAATAAATTTCATCAATGTCTATGCACATGCTGGAAATGGATTTAGATCCAAAAGAGAATAATTATTTGAAAAAGAAATAGGTAATAACTGTGTTATTAACGCATAAGACCAAAAAGGCCGAGCAAATAATAGTGTGGCCTTAAAAAGATTAGTGGATCAGCTTAAACTAAAAGATGCATGTAAACAAAAACATAAGAATGAATCAGGATACGCATTTCTTAGAGGCGGTTCTGCATCTACATTGGGCCGGTTCTATGTAGATTCCAATATAAATAACAAAATTATACACTGCAAAATAGTACCGATAGCTTTTTCGGACCATTACGCCGTAATTCTGAAAATAAAAGCATCTTTATAATTTCATTCAGTCTTCGGACACGGTACCGATAACATCGGATCAAAGCAAAACATTCGATATTTAAAGTGAATTAAATCAGTATTTATCTGAAATAATTTTGTGACAAAGTGTAAACAAAACCTTTTATCAGGTATAAGTTTCAGTGAAATGTCCCCCGTCGGTGGGGACCGAGAGACCAACGGTCTAATAGTTCAAACATTTAATGTTCTCAACAATATGGATACATTAGAAGAAAATGAAACAATTAATACTCCAAGTAGCCCCATTCCGAGCACCAGCGCATTACAAACTGCAAGTATATCTAGCAATAACTCTCAACAAAACAATGCAGAAATACTGAACACAACCGGCGTTTCTTGGCAGGTAATTAGCAACAAAAAACGTAAAATAACACCGAAACCATTAGAATCAATTACCATAACAAAAAACTGATTCACGGCTTTATCTTTTATCAACATGGACAATGATAGTCCAGTTCACACGATTGTAAACAAACCTCCTCCTATTTATGTGTATAGCGTCGATAAAATAAACGACATGAAAGAAGCAATTAACAAGATCATTCCACGCGATCAATATTTTCTAAGAAGTTTGGCAAATAATAATTTCAAATTTTTTTGCAGCACAATTGAACAATTTCGAAACTTATCTAGTTATTTAAAAATTGCAAACGTAGTTTTTCATACGTATCAATTGAAAGAAGAAAAAGCCTATAGAATCGTAATAAGAAACCTACACTATACCACTGACATCGACACCATCAAATCGGAATTAGCAAAGCAAGGTCACACAGTTAGGAACGTTACAAACATCAGGCATAGAATATCAAAACAACCTTTGAATATGTTCTTTGTCGATCTCGAACCAGCAAACAACAACAAAAAAATCTATGATATTTATAAAATATCAAATAATATAGTCCGAATTGAACCTCCGAAACAAAATAATAACATCATACAGTGCACACGCTGCCAATTATATAATCATACCCAGCGATATTGCAACAGACCATATGCCTGTTTAAAGTGCGGAGATGACCACAATACTAAAATCTGCCCCAAAGATCCTAAAACTCCAGCGTGCTGCTGTCTCTGCGGAGGGGCCCACACTGCTAATTATCGCGGTTGCAAATACTACAAAGAAATAAATGACCAAAGAAATAATTTCCTCAATAGTAAGTCAACCGAAAATACGAGATACAAAACAACACTCCATAACATAAACAAACATGACAAACCTCAGACACTTCCTCCAACATTCAAATCAACAAACCCCGACTTATCATACGCAAACATAACAAAGAATTCTTTTACAAATTTCAATAATCCCATTACCGACTCAGAACCTTTATCTCTTTCCTCATTCCTTCAAGAATTCAAATCCTTATTTAATCAACTTATGCAACAAAACAGCATGGTCCTCAATATGTTAGTTTCACTCATGAATATCTTGAAAAATGCCAAAGGTAATTAAAATAGCACAATGGAATGCAAACGGCTTAATACCACATAAATACGAATTAGAATGTTTTCTAAAATTAAATCATGTAGATATTATTTTAATTTCTGAATCACACTTTACAGATAAAACATATTTCAAAATTCACGAATATACCACTTATAATGCTAATCACCCAAGTGGAAGAGCTCGAGGTGGCTCGGCGATTCTAGTAAAAAATAACTTAAACCACTATGCTCTTCCAAATATTGAAGAAGAATTTATTCAAGCAACGCAAATTGCGATTGTAACCAACCTTTATGATCTTCATTTATCTGCAATATACTGTCCACCTAAATTCAAAATTTCGTCTTCGGAGTATACATCATTTTTTGCTCAATTCGGATCTAAATTTATTATTGGAGTGGATTTCAATTGTAAGCATTCTGCATGGGGTTCAGGTTTAACTACTGCTAAAGGCAAAGAACTTTATACAGCATTAGAACAAAACAATTTATCTTTCATATCAACAGACAGTCCCACTTATTGGCCCTCAGATCCAAGTAAATTCCCAGATCTCTTAGATTTTTTTATTTTCAAAGGCATTTCCAAATTTCAAATGAATATTGAACCAAGCTATGACTTATCGTCAGACCATTCCGCTATCCTATTAACATTTAGTACGCTACCGATTCCTGTACATTCCATTCAATTTTTACATAATAAATTCTCTGACTGGGTACATTACAAAAACATTCTGAACTCTAGAATACTTCCAAATATAAGGCCAAAAAACACGACCGATATAGAAACTCAACTACAATTTTTTACAGACATCCTATGTACAACAACAGAACAAATTACTCCGACCCCAAAGGCAACAAAAGAAAAAATAACAATTCCTACTGAGATCAAAAATTCATTAATAGCAAAAAGAAAAGCGAGACGCACTTGGCATCAGTCGCATAAGCCTTCAGATAAGACTTCTTTCAACCATCTCAATAATATCTTGAGGAAAAAAATAAAGGAATGGAAAAATCTCTCATTCAAATCCTATCTGATGGAACTTAATAGATTCGACAACTCAATTTGGCAACCTATTAAACAAAAGGGCAAACCACCTCAAATAAATTATCCTTTAGAAATACCACATCAAAACAGCTTTAAATGGGCGAAGAGTACAAAAGAAAAAGCGGAAGCATTTGCTGATCACCTGAGAATCACTTTTAGTGCTCAAAACATAACTCCAAATTTAGAAATAGAACAACTACTGCAATCAAATATCCAATCATCCTCCATAAGACACTTCTCACCGAATGATGTTTTCGAAGAAATTAAGAATTTAAAAAATAAGTCTGCTCCAGGATTAGATAAAATAACGCCAAGAATGCTAAAAGAGTTGCCCATGAAATCAGTTTTATTTTTAACTAATATCTATAATTCCATATTACAATTTAATTATTGGCCTACTGTTTGGAAGACAGCCAAAATTATTATGATAGCGAAATCAAACAAGGACCCTCACTTCACTTCTTCATATCGACCAATCAGCCTTTTGTCAATTCTTTCCAAACTAATGGAGAAACTTCTACATCGCAGATTGCTCGAAGATTATCCTCACGCAAACTGGCTACCGAACCATCAGTTCGGCTTCAGAAGAGAACACTCCACTACACAACAGTGCAACAGGATCGTGTCTTACAGACTGGAAGCCTTAAATAAAAAGGAACACTGTGTGTCTGTATTTTTAGATGTTAGCAAGGCGTTTGACAAGGTGTGGCATTCCGGTCTTTTATACAAAATCCTTTTAACATTTCCTTCTTACTTTAAAATCCTAAAATCATTCCTTCATAACAGAAAATTTCGTATAAAAATAAAAGGCGAGACCTCTACCATCAGAAATATAGAATGCGGTGTTCCACAGGGTAGTGTGCTAAGCACATTATTATACCTCCTGTATACGCATGATATGCCTACTGATGAGCTAGTAACTATCAGCACATTTGCTGATGACATAGCTTTAATATCAAAACATAAAG
Source organism: Ctenocephalides felis (assembly GCF_003426905.1). Lineage (NCBI taxonomy): Eukaryota > Metazoa > Arthropoda > Insecta > Siphonaptera > Pulicidae > Ctenocephalides > Ctenocephalides felis. The sequence continues at coordinate 61,644 of NW_020538496.1, forward strand.
ATATTTCATTAGCCAATTTACAGGTCCAAAAATACTTGCTAACACTTCAAGAATGGTTTGCAAAATGGAATATTACAATCAATACCGATAAATCCCAACATCTCATCATTTCCTTAAAACATCATAATAATCCAACTCTTCATTTAAATAACAAAATAATTCCTTCCTCCAATAGTGTGAAATACCTCGGACTACATATTGACTCAAAACTAAATTGGAAAACCCATATTGAATATAAGAAAAAACAAATTCAAATAAAAATCAAGGAGCTGTATTGGCTTATAGGAAGAAAATCAGATCTTTCTCTCAAGAACAAAGTACTCATTTACAAAACCATAATTATTCCTATTTGGACTTACGGTATAGAACTGTGGGGTTGCGCATGCAATTCCAACATCAAAATTATACAAACATGTCAAAATAAAATTTTAAGAATCCTAACTGACGCACTGTGGTATATATCCAACTACTGCCTCCACAAAGACCTAAATATTCCAACCGTTGCAGAATATATAAAATCAAGAAGCATATCCCACATCAAGAAATTAGAACTCCACACAAATCCCATCATCAAATCTCTGCCCAACCCAACAAGAAGACTGAAGAAGAAATGGCCCGATGACCTTCCTCATCTATAATCACAGAAGCATTCACCACTCGACAGAGTAGTTAATGCTCAGTTCCTGCCATAGTTAATGTTAATATTATTGTTTCAATATTTTGCAACTTTATTTTGTTAATGTTTTGTTTATTATTTACATTACATTTTGTATTTAGGTTTAATTTTTTGTTTGTTTATATACTCAACAATTTTGTATTATAAAACTTGAATAAAGTTTTGATTGACAAAAAAAAAAAAAAAAATCTTTATAATTTAGGAGAAAGCTATTGGAAAATGAACTACAAAATATTAAAATTTAATATTTATAGATAATAAATTTATAGAAAATGTCCGCCTACCAAATTAATAGAATGGTGGCAAAAAAGAAGGTATTTCGATACAAAATGCCACAGATTTCAATATTACAATCAGTTATTTTGAGCAAGTATGGAATAAGGCTGTCTCAATTCACAAAGAAACCGGAGGTATGTGGGAAATAATTAAAGAAATAAAAGCAACGATTAGAAAATTATATGATTTAAAAAATGAAGCTATCAAAATAAGATCAAGAACACAAACAATAGCAGAAGATGAACGTTTAACAATATACGAAATAGCGAAAAAAAAGAAAAATGGAGAAAATAAATATATTAAATCGATGTATAACTTGGGAAACAACTTATTACAATACAGTAAAGATATAATGAAAGAAATGGAAAAATTATACAAATATTTCTATAAAAAAGAATCAATACCAAACATAGAAAACCATGCTTGAAAAATACAATAAAAATATTAATAATATTTTCAATGAGAAGAAAAGAAAAATGGAGAAAATAAATATATTATATCGATGTATAACTCGGAAAACAACTTATTACAAAACAATAAAAATATAATGAAAGAAATGGAAAAATCATATAAATATTTCTATAAAAAAGAATCAATACCAAACATAGAAAACCATGCTTGAAAAATACAATAAAAATATTAATAATATGTTCAATGAGAAAAAAAAAATGGAAAAAATAAATATATTAAATCGATGTATAACTCGGAAAACAACTTATTACAAAACAATAAAGATATAATGAAAGAAATGGAATAATCATATAAATATTTCTATAAAAAAGAGTCAATACCAAACATGGAAAACCATGCTTGAAAAATACAATAAAAAGATTAATATTATTTTTAATGAGAAGCTAAGAAATGAGATTACAAAAAAAGTAAAGGAAGCAATAAAATCTGAAAATGATAATAGGACCACCGGTATAGATGGAATTCCATACAAATTTTATAAAAAATATGAACAAATTTTAACACCTCTTCTTGTAAAAATGTTTAATGAATTTATAAGTAATCCGGAATATATAAATAAAGAGTTTAACCTAAGTAAAAATTCCAAAATATACAGGTGATTACAGACCAATAAGGCTCCTAAATTGTGATCTTAAATTGTTTTTAAAAATCTTAGCGAATAGAATTAAAAACATTATACAAAACGTCATAAATGACGGTCAATCCTGTTGTATAGATGACAGAAATATTATCAATAATTTTACAACAGTTATAAATTTAGTAGCTTTCTATAATACAGAAAAACATAAACAAGCGGGTCTAATAAATATTGATATCAAAAAAGAATTTGATATGATGCCACATGCAGTCGAGTTTACCGAAACTCGGTTACCGAACCGAAGCAATCACATCGTTTAAAATATTTATTTAAAAGTATTATTTTGATTGTAGAGAAGAATGGAATAATAACGAGTTATGGATATCGAGCCACCTGACTCGGGTGGCGGTGGGTCACATTCCTTTTCTGATGCTGATATTAATACAAATAGTGAAAGTGAATTGGAGTGGGATAACAATACATATTATGTTACAGAAGGTGACAAAATTCATTGGGTTAATGATACAACTAATATTAGAGATAAATCGGCAATAATAGATAGGAAAAACGATTTGGAAACTATTAAAAAAAAAACGAAATTTTATCAGAAAACGGATTTATAGTGCATGCTGAAAGTAAACATAAAAATATTGGAAGATTTCAACTAATGGCAGTAGGAAGGATCTTTCGTAAACATTTAATAAATCTAAGTAAGGATATAGAAGAAATCAGATCAATTGGTAAAAATGAAATAAACATAGTATTGAGAAATTATAACAGTGCAAATAGAATAATAAGAGAAATATTTGACAATAATGCATATATACCTAGACGGAGTATTCAATAATATCAAATCCTCGGAATAGCTATTGAATCCAATTCAATTAGCTATTCCGAAGGGGTCTAACCAACCCCCATCCGTAACATTGGTCCTTCGACGCCGGGATCCTAATTTTGATTAGGATTCATTGAGTATATTAAGGAAATATTAATCCAAGATGGCACCTGAACTTGACGTTGGTGCAGAGATCGATCGACTAATAGCTAAGAGGGAAATGTTTTTTTCAAGCATCCAAGAAACTTATGACATTTCTCAGCAGATTAGCTCTTCTTCAAGTAAGATCCAATTTCGTAAAAAATTATGCCTTCTTGAGAATGCGCGTAAGCAATGCATGCACCTTTCCGATGAAATTAATATATTGAGACAGTCAGAAAATCCTAGTTATATTCCGGAATATACCCTCGCGAGAGCATTAGAAATGCTTTATGCAAAAATAAAGCATGCCGAAACAATTTTAGATAATCAAAACGATTTATCTCAAACTTCCAGCACTTTGATTACTTTATGCATTGCTTCAAACGCAGATCTGTATGAAGAAAAAGATAAGATGACACAACTAGAAGACATCCCACAATCTTCATGTTCTTTCGACAATGATATGGTCACAAATATTGATTCTTTGGCAAATACAAAACCCATTTTTCAAGATTTGCAAACTGCAGTTTCTGGTGGAAGTTGTGAACTGAAGAAAAGGGAATCTAAGCATCTTAGTATACGTGAGCTTAATTCAAGTCCTGATATTCTATATAAACATGCCCTTAGCGATTTCAAAACCGAAAATTTATCAAAGAATTTAAGATTAAAATGGAATCCTTTATCGGATAATTATCCTTTTGGTATAAATCATATGTGGAGAAAGTGGACCAAACGTCATCTCCTTTCAGCAATTGCGTGTCTTTGGAATTCTTCAAGATTTGTTACTTCTATTGTTGTTAAGATAAAAATCTTAATAAAGAAAATTTCGAAATTGAAGATAGATCGGGATGAAGCGCTACCATCATTTATTATGACTTCTTGGTTAGCCATATATTCCGAATCCAAGTTAAGAAGCTATAACGTACCACATTATCCCGGAACTTCGGAACACAGAAAATTTTCAGTACTTGGATTCACGAATAGTTCCGAACAAGCGTACGGAGCTGTAATTTACAATGATGTCAATGATTCAATGATAGTCCGCCAACGGTTGGTAGGACTTCTAATCACTTGTTGGAAAACGTTTGTAGCCAACATAATATCAAAAATTCACGACCTCTTTCATAATGCACAATGGTTCCATATTCCTACTGATCAAAAGGCAGCCATTGGTGTTTTGCAAGATCTACTCCCTAAACTATACGTTAGATATAAGAATTGGTTATTTGTGTAGGTTTTTTGGAACGACTCTATATCTACTCGGGATTGGAAAAAAAAAGGATTGAAAAAAAAATTCATTCCTTATTTCTTTATCACATTTCGAAGTGGTTAAAAGACATTTCAATAAATTAGTATTTTCACTCATTACTGATGGAGCTCCAGACTTATATCTGCACCGAGTGGTGATCCAGGATCCTCAACTTCCTTAACTTTATTGACTTTGTCGGATTTGCCTACTCCATTGGGTGTTCAGGAGAGTAGAAGTATTTCTAGATGCCGACAGAATGGTTGGAGGGGCCAATATCAAAAGAATGCAAGGTTATAAAAGGTATCCCTTTTAGACTGGGGAATATGTTCGCGCCAGAATCTTCTTAGATGTCGCCAGTTGATATTGGTAATAATCAGACAACACTTTTTCTCTGGCAATCCACAAAGATTGGGTTGTAATAGCTAATCTGACGTGTGAACGAGGGTTCTCGCGCTCTGGCTTGTCACGTAGGCCATTTTCATTTGCGTTCCGTATGAGTTTTGTAAACATTTTCCGAGTGTTCGATGTTATTGGTGTAAATAAATGTTATTAAACTCATCCAGTGTTTCTTATTGTGCTTCTATAGTCAATCCTACCTCAGTATCCATGCCTTATAGCGATCTGAGAATTCCAGACTTGAAGACATTCTCCGACTGGGCCGCCGAACAGCAGAACACACCGAGTGAATTTTCCTTGATATATTCAATAATGTCAAATCCTCGGAATAGCTATTGAATCCAATTCAATTAGCTATTCCGAAGGGGTCTAACCAACCCCCATCCGTAACATTGAATATATCAAGGAAAATTCACTCGGTGTGTTCTGCTGTTCGGCGGCCCAGTCGGAGAATGTCTTCAAGTCTGGAATTCTCAGATCGCTATAAGGAATGGATACTGAGGTAGGATTGACTATAGAAGCACAATAGAAACACTGGATGAGTTTAATAACATTTATTTACACCAATAACATCGAACACTCGGAAAATGTTTACAAAACTCATACGGAACGCAAATGAAAATGGCCTACGTGACAAGCCAGAGCGCGAGAACCCTTGTTCACACGTCAGATTAGCTATTACAACCCAATCTTTGTGGATTGCCAGAGAAAAAGTGTTGTCTGATTATTACCAATATCAACTGGCGACATCTAAGAAGATTCTGGCGCGAACATTATATGATAATTATTGTTAGCAATCTCTGCTTAATGTTAATGAATATGTAAAGCAGATTGCAGAATAAATTAAATAAAAAAAATATTAATTTGTCTGTGCATATATTGCACCTATCAAAAATCTTTTGATTGAAGTTCAGACTTCAATGAAAATTTCATTAAATTGAACTTCGTAGTCGTAAGATTTTTATAATCGGTATTCGATGGTACTTTGTAGCTACTATCAATCGTTTTCAGAAGTTTAATGAAACCTTCACCATTTACATTATTAAACGGTTTGTGGTCCGCACAAATGTAATATAACAACGCATTTGTTATTACAATATGTCTATCGCCATCGAGTTCAAAGTTTCCTCTATCAGAACACTTTTGTCTTTTCGCTGATATTTTATTACAAAAATAATAATTTTGAATTAGCACTAAAAAAATACTTTGAGAAATGCAGTTTGAAGCAGATAGAACTAGTTTGTATACTTTCAGATGTTTTCCTTCTGCCTCTAATGTACTAAACTTTCATTTTCTAATAATGTGTTTAAATGAGCAAATATTTCTTCTTTCTGGCTGAGCCACTTTAATGTCTGAATGCTCCCCATTTCCAATAAAGTATCAATTTATTAAAATAAGTCAATCAATAAAATATTAAAATAAAGCTAAGAACACTATATAATACACGACGTTCGCCGTTAAATATGTGAATATGTGTAATCATTCAGAAGCAGTAATCTTTCTCGATTTTTAGATATTCTGGTTACATATTGCGCATATGAAAAATCTGAAATGGAATGACTCGGACTAGGTTCAATTCATCCTCCTCATCACTGGTGAGGTCTACTATATTTTCAATTACTTCTACCACCTCCAATTCTATCTGTTCAATAATAATAGGTGATTGTACACTCCTATGCGTTACATTGAGTCGGTTATTGATTCATAATCAGAAGAATTTGTTGAATCAGAAAGCGGCGTACTGGGTATGGGTTCAGGCTGTATGTTTTCCTTAATCAAAAAATCTCTCATTTGCAGTTCATTTGCGGCCTTTACTAGTCCTTTGCGGCCTTTACTATTAAAGTTCACCATTGGTTACTTCGCCCCGATACATGTACTCTATTAAATCTTTCATTTGCCAATATTTAATATTGTCTAATATAAATATGAGATATTTGTCGGTATGAAGCAGATAAAACTAGTTTGTGTACTTTCAGATGTTTTTCATTCTGCCTCTAATGTACTAACAGTTGTATGCTATAAAACCGAAACCCTCTTCTGTTGAAATCGTTCCCATCTTTATCATATCAGCTATATTTTCCAAAGCAAAAACGAACGTTCTGAGATTAGGCATGAAAATATCACTTTTTGCTTCTTTGCGAGAAGCTGTAAATGCAAATATTTCTGCCTGATTTTTCTTAATTTCTTGAAGATCAAGCAATAAATTTTTAAAACATCATTGATAAGTGCTCTAATGACTTGCCAGCCTTTGTTCGATTCTTTCTCCATTTCTTAACAATGAATAAAAAAATACAAATTATACAGTAAATGATGAGCATCACGCCAAAGAAGTGCCAAATTTTTGTTTAAAGAAGGAATTGTTGAATGAAAAATAGGTATTGGAAATAATGAATTTTAATTAATTTACCAAGAAAAATTGAAATCTGTGCATTTGCTGATATCAATCCATTTATGGTTTATAGCCAAGAGAATAAAATCAGGTGAAATGTTAGTAAAAAGGAGAAACCAGATTTAAACTTACGAAGGAAAAATTAAACGCTACAATGAGGGTGTTAAGTTGGGGAATGAGTTTAAAGGAATTTGTAACAAAATAGGGAGAATTATGAGTGACATTGAATAAAATTGAACCAATGAATTTGGATAATTTGCATAGAAGGGAATTTAAGTCGGCGACTATTGGTCGAAGAGGAAAACCGTCTTTATGGGTTTTGGGGAGACAAGGTTTTTAATTGTAGAGAGAGATTTGGGAATTTGCTTGCTTTCGATGAGTGAATCAATGAATTTTAAAGTATTTCGATTTATAAGATCGGTAGGATCTGAATTTATATTCTCGTAAATATTTACATCAGATAGGAGAGACATGGATTTAGAAATATAGTCAACTTTGTTCATAACGACCGTAATGTGCCCCTTATCTGCCCTGGTAACCACAATTTCTGGGTGTTGTTTGATGAAGGTTTTGCAAAAGTGAATGTCTTTGAGTAAAGAAACCCTATGTTGCTGAATGTTTGAAAAGTCAAATTTGAAAAACGAATTCAATTGGTTGCAAAAAATAGTTTTTATACGTTTTTTTTATTGATATCCTTGATATTACGTAGACTAAATATTAAGGAGCTAAGTTCTTTAATAAAATTAAAAGATTTGCTTTGTTGTGGAATGGAGAATTTTGGACCTAGCGCTAAAATGTTTAGAACATGGGATGTCTTAATCGGAAATGTTTTTCACCCATTTATTGATGAAATCAGGGTTTATATTCAATTTGGAATCGTTTACTTTTTTAGAAAGAAGAGAATGAATTTTTTTTGCCGTATTAAAAGTATTATGGAATCTAGAATTTTCTAGAATGGAAATGTAATTATTTATATATTTAGGATTATATTTGTTTATACATATTTAAATAGAATATTTGAGATTTTTATATTCTAAATATCAGCAATAAGTATAATCATCAACAAATAAATAAAAAAAAAATATTTTGAATTATAGTTTCTTAACATAACCTCAAAATTTGTAATAAAAATGTAAATAGTTATATATTAATTGTTGTTAATTTATAATTTCTTTATACATATCTTATAACTAATTGGCATATATATTATCCGCAATGATTGGACAATAAAAAGGACTAATTGAAATTACTCGACTACCTTATTTGCATTTATGAGGACGCTCATTTATGTGAACCTCCTCGGCGATTTTTTGCCTAAAATGTTTATCACATATACCACATTTGAACCGTTTTTCGCCTTTATGAACCTCTACATGTTTTCTAAGGTTGCCTTTTGTTTTAAATGCCTTTTCGCACTAATTACACTCGTAGGGAAATTCATTCGAATGAATATTTTTATGATTTATTAATGTAACCTTTTGTTTGAATTCGAATGGTCTCTCCCCAGAATGTATTAAAAGGACGTTCTACGGTATGTGTTTTTCGATGTTCTAAAAATGTGATTTTATTCACAAACATTTGATGGCATATACGACATTTAAAAGGTACATCAACAGCACGAGTTTTAAAGATGTCTCTTTAAAAGAGAAGATTCGCAGCAAATTTGGCGTTCAAATGGTCGATCTTCACTATAGATCTTTCCGTGTTTCTGTAATATAACTTTCTGCGCAAATCTTTTTTGGCATACATTACATTTAAATGGTAATTCTTCACCGTGAATCACTTTATGTCTAATTAAATTAACGTTTGTTGTAATTTTTTATTGCAAATTTTACATTCAAATGTACGTCGTGTACAATGCACCTTTTGGTGTTTCTGTAATATAATTTTTTGCGAAAATGTTTTATGACATACATCACGTAATGTGCACGTGAAATACATCACGTGGGTATTTAATATAGATAGAGGGTGTATAGTAGAGTGGTGATTCCTGAACCCATATTGGGGTTTTGGAATTAGTTTGTTTAGGTCGGTACGTTGTTTAAACAGTTTAAGAATAAATACAGACTAATGGGTCTGTAACTTGTGGGTTTTTCTGTTGTTTTTTTTTTGGCTTGGGAAAAGGTAGGATTAGGGAGGTTTTCCATGGATTTGGAAAGAAGCCTAGATCTAGCATTGCAGTAATTATTTTTGTTATGGCTACTAGTGTGGAAGATTTTTAAGAATAATGTTTTGTATCCGATCGTTGCCTGGAGCCTTTTTATATTTTTTAATGATATTTTTAATATGACGAGCTTTTGTCCACATTTTTATGTCACGTGTTGGTTTGAAATGTGAGAAGTATATTTTATGAGTATTATTGACAACATTGTTTGTGTAATCGTGACCTAGTTTTGAGTTTTGGTTATGCATTTTTTTGAATTGATATTCTATTAAATTTGCTTTGGCTTTGCCCGAGTAGATAGTCTTACTTTTGTTTTTTAAGTGGGGTATGGGTTCAGGTGGTGAGGTTAGTTGTTTGGATTGTCGCCAAATGTTAATGTGGTTTTTGTTTGTTTGTTCCATCTTGATTTCCCATTTTTGGTTATAATGATTTTTTTATGGATTTTTGATTAGTTGTAATATTTCAAGTGTAATATTTTGCTTAGAATTATTTTCAACTAAAGGAATAGATGCGGGGATTGCATTTTGTATATTTGTGGTTAGGTTTATAAGAGCTGTGTCAATGTCAGTTGTTGTGTCAAGCGATTGTTTGATAGAAATATTTTTGTTTAGTATTTGTTTGCATTTATGTCAGTTTGATTGTTTGTAGTCGAAATACTTTTTGTGTGTTTGCGCATGAATTGAAGTGTTCCCATACCTGCTAATAAGTATCCTATTACTCCGTGATGCTAAGAGTTTCTGCGTATGGCTTCAACAACTCTATCAAATGCTTTGTTACATTTTACTTTAATCGATTTTTTTTAATAAAAATATCATCGTTTACTTCTCAGACTGAAATCTGCAATTATGAAATACCTATTTATATTATCACATTAACATTTTACCATATTCCCCTTTGAAGTCAATATGTAAAAATATTATTTAGCCCTTATTGAAAAACGAATACAGATCATATTCAAAAATATTAAATATTATATTATAAGTATTAAATACTGTTTTATATTGAATATTTATATTCATACTTGTTCTAATATTTTATTGAATTCGTTCACAATTGCATCTGATAGCAATTAAAATATAGTTTAGGGGCACACCTAGTGTGACAACCTAAACAAGGTCATTTATGAAAATTAAAAAAAAAAACGAAAAAAAAACTAGTGAATCCATTTATTTGAAATTTTGAGGGTATGTTTATACATGTTTTGAGAATACACAGTAAAATTTTTGAAATGAAATATTAAATATTTTTGAAATTACATGCAATTTCCAGCGGCGCGAAAAAAGATAAGACATAATAAAAACAACTCGATAAACTAGATAATATTGACTGTACAATGACCTACAATAAAAATAAAAAATAAACTAGTTGGTTTGGTATTTAGCCTTGAGGCAAATTACATGAACTTCCCGATATGTGTAAATAATCGACTTGATCAAAGAATGTGTGAATAATATACTTCATCAATCCTACTTTAAAAAAAAACGATAATAATTTTAGCAAAGTTTGACGAATTTTTAAAATTAAACTACTTGTTATAAGGCCGTAATATTACAGTAAGTTCTATGAGACCATGATGTATATCGCCAAAAAAAGTTCCATGAAAAACGGCTTAAATTTTTTTTAACAGTTAATTACAAGAAAACGGCTCGGTAGATTTTCACCTAAAATTAATCAGTACCATTCCCATCTAATATCTTTCGAACAGTTTTTGATTTTTCAAAATCGGTTCGGTAGGATGAGCTTAAATGTGGACGAAAATTTAACACTTTTTTTTACAATACAATATTTACAAGAAAACGGCTCGGTAGATTTTCACCTAAAATTAATCAGCATCATTCCCAAAAGATATCTTTCGAACAGCTTTTGATTTTTCAAAATCGGTTCGGCAGGATGAGCTTAAATGTGGACGAAAATTTAACACTTTTTTCAACAGTTAATTACAAGAAAACGGCTCGGTAGATTTTCACCTAAAATTAATCAGCATCATTCCCAAATGATATCTTTCGAACAGTTTTTGATTTTTCAAAATCGGTTCGGTAGGATGAGCTTAAATGTGGACGAAAATTTAACACTTTTTTTCAACAGTTAATTACAAGAAAACGGCTCGGTAGATTTTCACCTAAAATTAATCAGCATCATTCCCAAATGATTTCGAACAGTTTTTGATTTTTTAAAATCGGTTCGGTAGGATAAGCTTAAATGTGGACGAAAAGTTCAACACTTTTTTTCAAATTACAAGGAAACGGCTTGGCAGATCGTTGCACAAAATTGACAAACGATAGTCCTCACCGAAATACATCAAATGGCTTTTAAATTTCTAAAATCGGTTTAGGCGTTTTTGAGAAAACGTCGATCAAAAGTCTAACTTTGACAAATGCCAAAAAGACCATACTGATTTTTGCAAACTTTGACGAATTTTTAAAGCTGAACCAGTTGTCGTAGGACCGTAATATTTTAGTATGGCCTAGAAAACTATGGTATCTATCGTCAAAAAAATAATCATAAAAATAGTCAAAATTTTTTTTTAAAAAACTTTATTACAAGAAAACGGCCCGGCCGATCTTTACCAAAAACTAATCAGCACGATTCCCAACCAATATCTATCGAACGGTTTTTGAATTTTCAGAATCGATTCAGAATTGCGGGCTAAAACGTGGACAAAAAATTTTTCACTTTTCTGCAATTTACAAAGAAACGGCCTGGCCGATCGCCGCCCAAAACTCAGAGACGATAGTCCTTATCGAGATACATCAAATGGCTTTTAAATTTTTGAAATCGGTCCAACCGTTTTGGATAAAACGTCGATTTACGGCAAAAAATCTGTTCACACACACACACACATACACACACACACACACACACACACACATACTTTTTCCAAATTTGGTTTGATTCAGAATGGCTCGAAACGTCGAGAAAACATAAAATTAGCGATTCGGATTTTTTGATGAAAACATAAACTTCTCCTTCGGGAAGTTAAAAATTAACAATATGGCGGCTTTTTTTAAAAAAATAGTCGAATTTTACCCAAAGTTTTGATCGTTTTTGGCCAGCCAAAATTCGGTTTTTGATCAGATCAAAAAATCTATAAGTCATTGTACGGAAAACTATATCCGATCCAGCCATTTTGCAGTCAATAGCTGACAAACCACCGCTAAGGAGAGCTGTAACAGAAATGGATGTTAGGAAAACATCATAAACGATAAGTTTATTTATTTATGATTATTTATATTTATTTATGATACGCTCATTGAGCAATTGCAAGCAGCTTCCTCTCCTCGGTTTGGAACAGCTTCAGCCACTCCATGCGTTGGAGCTTCAGCCACGCCTGCGCTCGCAGTAACTGCATTAAGAACAGGTTTGTTTAAAAATATAAACAAATATTTCATATAATCATGATAAGTTTACCTCTTACGTTGAGGCCGGAATTGGATCTCATTAACTTCCAGTCAATGAGGTCAGGAACCTCTGCTACAGCTGCACCTGTACTTTATAATAATATAAATATATTGATCTATTTTGAAAATGTAGTAATTTATTACCTTCACTATCAGAGGTGTCGCTCTCCGATTCATATACGACTTCAGCCTTTCTTTTTCTCTTTCTTCATGCGAGGTACATTCAGAATAATCGGCGTACTTTCTCGCCGACATATATATGTCTAGAACAAACATGGAAGTTAAAATAGTTTCCAACACTTCAATACTTTATGTTTAAAAGTTATTTTTCACCATAAAACCCGACAAAGGTTATATTTTTTTAACCCACTATGATAAATACGAAATGCGATACTTCGTATGCGCAGTGGGCCATCTTCTGTAAGTCAATATTTTCCAGCGTTGTTCAAGCGTATACACAACCATATTCGTTCTGCGGAAGGATAAAACTAATTATCTTTCAAATCAGACATGAGCTAAGTGTTACCATTCACGAAATAAGCACTAGTTGAAAAAAAACGTTAGATGGCGGACCCGTATCATATGCTAATAGTTGTAATCATAAATATTTTGTATTTTATAACAATACAACTGCTTTCAAATATAATTATCACAATTTTTATTATCGATTATTTAGTAATCAATTTTTGTAATATGTTCTAGTACTATTATTAGAGGTTCTTCACAAATTTTAGTGTAGCTATTTTGATCTATTATTGTTAATGCAAGATGTATATAAATGAACTTGGAAGCATCTATTTAATATCTAAAGAGCATTAGTGAGAGTAAGGATTAAAATTAAAATAATGAAGCCGATAATGAGACTTGATGTTCATGCATATGGCAGTTTTTCAAAATGATATTAAATATTTGATATCAAATTTTTACCAGTTAGAATTCGAATTAATATACATATATAAGTATTTTCATAATATTTTCAATATTAAATTATTAGCTTTAAATATAAAATATATATGGACCAAATACTAGGAATTGTGCTTATTAGAAAACCTATTACAAAACACCTTATCAATAGTATGAAAATTCTAGCTGGAGCTACGGATGACGTTATTATAAGCAGTATACGTAGTGTTGCACATAAAAACCCACCATATATGACATACAGAAATCTTAATGATCAAGTAAGCGTGAGAATATGGGTCAGAGAGAAGAAAAAGTTCCAAATGAAGAAACAGTTCCAAATCTGTTTTATAAAGAAGTTGGTACAGCTAATTTTGGGCTACATGAGGAAGACATTATTTTCGTCATTATGACTAACATGAAGGCAAAATGTTAATGGAATTTGGCGCTGACAAACTATGCGTTGACGGAACCCTTGGGACAAATGGCTATGGTTGTAATTTACACACTCTGGTAGTTGTAGACGAATTTGGAAGCGGAATACCTGATGCGTTTTGTTTCTCCAACAGGCAGGATGAAATCATTTTGAAAATATTTTTCCAAGAAATTTCTAAGTCAGTAAGGTTAATAAAGACAACAACGTTTAAGACTGATGACGCACCAGCATATTTTATTGCTTGGTCTCATGTCCATACATACGAACATATGGTGGTGAAATACGTTTTAATGTACCATATATCCTTTGTTGTAATCAAGGAAGTCCTGTGGGGTAGCATATTATTATGTGCAGTACTATGTATACTGCTTATAATAACATCATCTGCAACTCCATCCAGAATTTTATCTGTAAAAATTATAATATTAATTTTATAGTATTAATAAATCAATGCACACAGTTAGGGTTTATACAAAAACTGACATTTTAGAAAACCTGTTTTCGAATTTTAATTTTACTTAAAAAACCCGGATTTAACCGGTTTTCGAATTTTATATAGAAAATAAATTTTTCTCAAATATTCTATAATTTATCCGCAAATTTAGTGTAATATAGAGCAGTATTTCACTAAATTTAATTATTGTTCATTTTTCATTATTCATAGCAAGCGATACAAAGTACATTCAGCTACATTTGTTACAGTTATATATTAATTGACGGCGTGAAAAGGATTGCTATCCTGTGATAGCGCTTTCATAGATGTTAAGTTATGTTTTGTAGTAAATCATTGCCGATTCTTTTCTTCAGACGCTTTGGTGGTAAAGGCTTGAGCAGATTTGACGCTAATACGTTTGGATGACGACTTAGACGAGCTTTATATCTGGCGCAGTATAGATTAATTTCTTCATCTATAGTTCGGATTCTGAGATCTTGATGAATCAACCAATTGGGGACGTATTTTGGAGCGTTCACGATTTCTTTCAAAATTTTGTTTTGGAACCTTTGTAGAATAGTTATATTCGATTTATTCGAAAATATTTTTATGATAGTGAAAAGAAAGTTTTCGAGTAAATAAAAATAATACATTTCTAAATAAAAAAAAATCATTAAATTAGAAAAAAACTAAAAAAATATTAGATACATGTTCATACATACTTGCTAATATAAATTTTAGTTTTAAAAACAATTAAGCTAAACTCGGGTATTGTCTGTTCCGAGCAATTTTAATTAATTAATTTTAAACATTCTAATTGTTTTTTTTTTGTTTAATAAAATATGATTTCAAAAAACTGAGAACGTCTATCGAATTGCTACTTAAACGTATTCTTTGTTTACCCACAAAATTTCCTGAAATAGAAAATGCTCTCATACTTGCGACCAAATTATGCTTAATTGATTTAAAGCTTCTTCATAATAATTCTAAAATTTTTGTTCTTTAATTTGTTGCTTCTTGTGTTTAAAATCTTTTTTTTATATACAAAATACAATATATACAAAACCTTTCTGGGAACCATTGCAGACTGATAAGATGTCATATGTTATTGAACCTATATTATTTCAAGAATCAAAACGCTTTCATCTATATCTTATATTTAGCTATATTTGTCATTTTCCATTTATACAGTGAAAACCGACTTTTTTCACTGAAAACCGGTTTTCGAATTCCATAATTTTTGCCAAAAACCGGTTTTTAAAACCGGTGTTTGAAAACCGACAAACCCTAGTATACAGTTATGTATAAATGTACATCCAATTATTTTTTGCAAATGTTGGCCCAGTGGAATATATTTTGCAAGATTCTGGTGTCCCACATGCGTCTTCCAGTGAATGGCTTCAATTTGACCATCATTATAATGCGTAGTATGGATTCGAGAGGGACACGCCTTTCCAATTTCTTCGGATGCCCTTGAAATTTTCTCTTTTTTCTTTCTATTGCAACTATATGAGCGGCGGCAATCGTAAAAAATAATTGTGTTCTCATTTTAATTTTGAATCCAGACTTATTTTTTAAATATCGAGTAATATCTCTCTGCTCAATTTTATTATTCCACGATTGAAAATCTACATAAAAGTACCAAATAATAGAAAAGTGCATTGACAAAGTCTATAATAGAAAATGAACAAACCATTAAAAGAAGAAAATGTCATTTCTTCATGCTCGATATGGATGGTGTGATCAACCTCGATATGTTGTTGTAAGCCATTGTATCTCCAAAGCACCCTTTGACAATTCTCAAGAGGGCACAAGATCCTAGATTTCCTTGAGGTACCTATTAAAACATAATATTATTACTGTTTAATAATTGTTTAATAACATGTTTGGTACACATACCTGAAATATAGTTTATCTGCTGTTGAACACTGGTGCAAGAAGTAGATTGTGTAGGTAAAAAAGAAGCAGCATAAGAATGAAAAGCAAGGGAGTTGCCAAGGGAGTTGCCAAGGGAGTCTGTGGCAATGGAGTTGATGATGTTGGTAGAAGTTGATGGTGTCGGTGAAATGGAGGCAGCATATGAATGAGAATCAAGAGAAAGTACAATGGAGTCTGTGGCAATGGAGTCAGTTGCAAAAGTTGATGGTGTCGGCAAAATCGAGACAGCATAGGAATGATGGACGACAGATGTTCTAGGGTTGATGCGGAAATTATTGAAGTAGGTGTTGTAGGTTATATGATCGGAATGAACTGTTTGAATATGTGAGCAAGAATTTGATGAGTGAGTGTCAGTGGCCAGAACGGAATTGGGAGCAGATGGTTGAAGAGGAATGGTAGGATAAAAGCGTATTATATGATTTTTCAAAGAAGAGCCTTACTGCAAAAAATGCATTCGAATGTTCGATCAAAATGCATGGGCTCTTTCCCATGGCGATACAAAGAACTGTTTGTTTTACATATTGTAGAACAGTACAAACAGGTTTTACTAGTCGTAACATCCATAAGAAATGAAATAATAATGTAGATTATGTAAACATAATTGAGTAATGAAACGTAAGTGCTATATCTTAAAATAGTGAATAAGCAACGCTATATACCTGTATATAGCTATAGTTCTAATCTGGAAAAAGTGAAAAAAACTAAGCTTATATCTAAAGTGATATACCCTAAAATGCTAAAGTTAATTGAATAATCTAAGTTATACCCTAAAGTGAATATTTTAAGTGATAGCCTAAAGTGATTAAAGTAAAGTAAAGAATGTAAGTGATTAAACTAAAATTAAGAATCTAAGTGATTAAAGTAAATTAAACAATCAAAGTGATATAGCCTCAAAATTGAATGAAACTAAAAGCAAATGAGATAAAAAAACTCGCGTCTCTTGCTGAAAAGAAACGAACGAGTGGATTTATTACGTGTCATTGCAAACGAACGAACACGTTAACTCGGAGTATTTTCTAGAAGCAAATTATAATTGCACCAGTTTTCGTGGACCAAGTACACTATCGTTATACCAACTAAATCATCTAATTTAATTTTTAACAAACGTCAAAAAAAACTACTCATTTTCTCAAATTTTGATGAATTTTTAAAATTAAACTACTTGTCGTAAGGCCGTAATAATTCAGTAAGTTCTATAAGACCATGATATATATCACCAAACAAAGTTCCATAAAAATCACACTAAATTTTTTTTTAACAGTTAATTACAAGAAAACGGCTCGGTAGATTTTCACCTAAAACTAATCAGTGCCATTCCCAACTAATATCTTTCGAACAGTTTTTGATTTTTTAAAATCGGTTTGGTAGGATGAGCGTAAATGTGGACGAAAATTTAACACTTTTTTCAACAGTTAATTGCAAGAAAACGGCTCGGTAGATTTTCACCTAAAACCAATCAGCACCATTCCCAACTAATATCTTACGAACAGTTTTTGATTTTTTAAAATCGGTTCGGTAGGATGAGCGTAAATGTGGATGAAAATTTAACACTTTTTTTCAACAGTTAATTGCAAGAAAACAGCTCGGTAGATTTTTACCTAAAACTAATCAGCACCATTCCCAACTAATAACTTTCGAACAGTTTTTGATTTTTGAAAATCGGTTCGGTAGGATGAACGTAAATGTGGACGAAAATTTAACACTTTTTTTCAACAGTTAATTGCAAGAAAACGGCTCGGTAGATTTTTACCTAAAACTAATCAGCACCATTCCCAACTAATATCTTTCGAACAGTTTTTGATTTTTTAAAATCGGTGCGGTAGGATGAGCGTAAATGTGGATGAAAATTTAACACTTTTTTTCAACAGTTAATTGCAAGAAAACGGCTCGGTAGATTTTCACCCAAAACTAATCAGCACCATTCCCAACTAATATCTTTCGAACAGTTTTTGATTTTTAACTTCCCGAAGGAGAAGTTTATGTTTTCATCAAAAAATCCGAATCGCTAATTTTATGTTTTCTCGACGTTTCGAGCCATTCTGAATCGAAAGAGACCAAATTTGGAAAAAGTATGTGTGTGTGTGTGTGTGTGTATGTGTGTGTGTGTGTGTGTGTGAACAGATTTTTTGCCGTAAATCGACGTTTTCTCCAAAACGGTTGGACCGATTTCAAAAATTTAAAAGCCATTTGATGTATCTCGATAAGGACTATCGTCTCTGAGTTTTGGGCGGCGATCGGCCGGGCCGTTTCTTTGTAAATTGCAGAAAAGTGAAAAATTTTTTGTCCACGTTTTAGCCCGCAATTCTGAATCGATTCTGAAAATTCAAAAACCGTTCGATAGATATTGGTTGGGAATCGTGCTGATTAGTTTTTGGTAAAGATCGGCCGGGCCGTTTTCTTGTAATAAAGTTTTTAAAAAAAAATTTTGACTATTTTTATGATTATTTTTTTGACGATAGATACCATAGTTTTCTAGGCCATACTAAAATATTACGGTCCTACGACAACTGGTTCAGCTTTAAAAATTCGTCAAAGTTTGCAAAAATCAGTATGGTCTTTTTGGCATTTGTCAAAATTAGACTTTTGATCGACGTTTTCTCAAAAACGCCTGAACCGATTTTAGAAATTTAAAAGCCATTTGATGTATTTCGGTGAGGACTATCGTTTGTCAATTCTGTGCAACGATCTGCCAAGCCGTTTCTTTGTAATTTGAAAAAAAGTGTTGAACTTTTCGTCCACATTTAAGCTCATCCTTCCAAACCGATTTTAAAAAATCAAAAACTGTTCGAAAGATATCATTTAGGAATGATGCTGATTAATTTTAGGTGAAAATCTACCGAGCCGTTTTCTTGTAATTAACTGTTGAAAAAAAGTGTTAAATTTTCGTCCACATTTAAGCTCATCCTACCGAACCGATTTTGAAAAATCAAAAACTGTTCGAAAGATATCATTTGGGAATGATGCTGATTAATTTTAGGTGAAAATCTACCGAGCCGTTTTCTTGTAATTAACTGTTGAAAAAAAGTGTTAAATTTTCGTCCACATTTAAGCTCATCCTACCGAACCTATTTTGAAAAATCAAAAACTGTTCTAAAGATATCATTTGGGAATGATGCTGATTAATTTTAGGTGAAAATCTACCGAGCCGTTTTCTTGTAATTAACTGTTGAAAAAAAGTGTTAAATTTTCGTCCACATTTAAGCTCATCCTACCGAACCGATTTTGAAAAATCAAAAACTGTTCGAAAGATATCATTTGGGAATGATGCTGATTAATTTTAGGTGAAAATCTACCGAGCCGTTTTCTTGTAATTAAATGTTGAAAAAAAGTGTTAAATTTTCGTCCACATTTAAGCTCATCCTACCGAACCGATTTTGAAAAATCAAAAACTGTTCCAAAGATATCATTTGGGAATGATGCTGATTAATTTTAGGTGAAAATCTACCGAGCCGTTTTCTTGTAATTAAATGTTGAAAAAAAGTGTTAAATTTTCGTCCACATTTAAGCTCATCCTACCGAACCGATTTTGAAAAATCAAAAACTGTTCGAAGGATATTAGATGGGAATGGTACTGATTAATTTTAGGTGAAAATCTACCGAGCCGTTTTCTTGTAATTAACTGTTAAAAAAAATTTAAGCCGTTTTTCATGAAACTTTTTTTGGCGATATACATCATGGTCTTATAGAACTTACTGTAATATTACGGCCTTACAACAAGTAGTTTAATTTTAAAAATTCGTCTAACTTTGCTAAAATTATTATCGTTTTTTTTAAAGTAGGATTGATGAAGTATATTATTTACACATTTTTTGATCAAGTCGATTATTTACACATATCGGGAAGTTTATGTAATTTGCCTCAAGGCTAAATACCAAACCAACTAGTTTAAAATCGGTTCGGTAGGATGGGCGTAAATGTGGACGAAAAGTTTAACACTTTTTTCCAAATTACAAAAAAAACGGTTTAGCCGATCGTCGCACAAAACTGAGAAACGATAATCCTCATCCAGATACATCAAATGCTTTTTAAATATCTGAAATCGGTTCAGGCGTTTTTGAGAAAACGTCGATGAAAATTCTAATTTTGACAAATGCCAAAAAAACCATACTAATTTTTGCAAACTTTGACGAATTTTTAAAGCTAAACGAGTTGTCGTAGAGCCGTAATATTTTAGTATGATCTAGAAGACTATGGTATCTACCGTCAAAAAAAATAATCATAAAAATCGTCGAAATTTTTTTTTTAAAAACTTTATTACAAGAAAACGGCTCGGCCGATCTCTACCAAAAACTAATCAGCACGATTCCCAACTAATATCTATCGAATGGTTTTTGAATTTTCGAAATCGATTCAGAATTGCGGGCTAAAACGTGGACAAAAATTTTTTCACTTTTCTGCAATTTACAAAGAAACGGCCCGGCCGATCGCCGCACAAAACTCAGAAACGATAGTCCTCATCGAGATACATCGAATGGCTTTTAAATTTTTGAAATCGGTCCATCCGTTTTGGAGAAAACGTCGATTTACACACACACACACACACACACATACACACACACACACACACACACACACACACACACACACACACTTTTTCCAAATTTGGTCTCATTCGATTCAGAATGGCTCGAAACGTCGAGAAAACATAAAATTAGCGATTCGGATTTTTTGATGAAAGCATAAACTTCTCCTTCGGGAAGTTAACTAGTTGGTTTGGTATTTAGCCTTGAGGCAAGTTACATGAACTTACCGATATATGTAAATAATCGACTTATTCAAAAAAAATGTGTAAATAATATATTTCATCAATCCTACTTTAAAAAAAACGATAATAATTTTAGCAAACTTTGACGAATTTTTAAAATTAAACTACTTGTCGTAAGGCCGTGATATTACAGTAAGTTCTATAAGACCACGATGTATATCGCCAAAAAAAGTTCCATGAAAATCGGCTTAAATTTTTTTTTAAACAGTTAATTACAAGAAAACGGCTCGGTAGATTTTCACCTAAAATTAATCAGTACCATTCCCAACTAATTAAAAGTTGAAAGTACAGTGCAAAAGATTTAACAAATCTGTAATGTGTTACAGCTAACTTCAGACAGCTTTCTCAGCACGATATTATCCGGTGTTTAGAAACTCTAAAACTCATGGCCGGTTGCCTCATACAAATGATGACTTGCGAGGCTACGTTTGGCACTAGTGTCCAGAAAATAGTAACTTTTTGCTCGTGATTGGTAAAACGGGTCTTGTGTTCTGAGAGTATTTACCGAAACTTGGAAATTTACTAGAGCGTTTGTGTTTCTTCTGTTTTGTCGGGTTTTGAGGCGTCGACATTCTTGTGTCGTATGGCTCCTTTGCTTACAGAATGTACAGCCCACTCACTCTGTTTTACTTCTTGTCCCCGTCTTCTAAAGTAACACAGAAAAAACTTGTTGCGTGTATCTCAGTTTTTTCGCTAGGACTTCTTGGGTAATTTGAGCACTTGCACGCAACGCAACCATAGCATGTGTATTTATCTTCTGGCATGGAAGCAGCTTTTGTCCAAGTTTTGATTTTAGTTCGGCAATCTTCTTCAATGTGTCCGGTTTGTTTGCAGAACGTGCAAACTGTCTATGTTTTCTCTTTAGGTATGACAAATTTCTTGTTTTTATTCCGAGATCAAAGCTAACTCTCTCGTGCTCTCGCTAGGTGTTTCGATGAAACTGTTGAAACTGTTGGACGTTGAAACTGTTGGAACTGTTGTTCGCGGAATACGTTCGCGAATATTTAATCGTAGTAGCCCCTATATCATATCTATTTGGCTATTTATTCGGATTCCAGGCGGGGGGATCTTAGCAAACAGAGCTCTCTCCTTACATACGAATAAATCTGTGCACACGAATAAAATCTCTAAATAGATCATGTAGGCTGGTCTCTGTGGTGCAAATGAGGATTTATTAGCGCTATTGCTTCTGCAAACGTAGCTGCGACGTTTTTTAGTAGCAACGGCAGTCTTATAAGCGCTATTTCTTCACTTACGTATTACGTTTTCTTACTGAGTGCTATCACTGTAGTAAATCAGCAACTTTCTCCGCATCCTGCCTTCCATCGAAGCTTGCCTTGCAGTTTGCAAAATTTCTTGAGGTTCTTACTGTTTATAGTGTGATGAGAAGTCTTAAACATAAAGAAATTTCACCTCTGAACATCACAACTTCTGAGTGGCTTTGAACATGGGTAACGCGTTTTTAAGCTGAAATATGACAAAAAATATATGCCGGAGATCATGAAACCGATAGTAACGCGATCTGAGTCCATGCCATGTCTGGAAATGTCATGTCATGAATGGAAATAAAAATTAGAAATGTTCAGTTTATATTCGTATTTTAGTATAATTTGCACAATTTAATATCTTTGTTTCGAGCTTTTTAAATACAATAGGTTTTGTGAGCATTTACAATGAACTATTCAAACCCAAGCTCTACACGTTTAGAATTAAAATACTTGTGCGGCTAGTGTTCCATTGACGTAGTGCATTGGCGAAACATGCCCAAATTGCTATCAAAATCATAATCTCTTATATCCTTCCAATATGCTTCTTATTGTTATTATCGTAAAGTTATTTCTCATGCACTTTAGCAAATGTGTTAGTTAGCTATTCCATTCGAGATTTCGTGTTTTATACAGTTCTTTTTATCTCTAAGAAGCATATTTATAGTTAACAATTTATAACATTTGGACCAATACTCAATAGTTTTCTTATGACATCTACAATAATAAATTTTAAATTAACGCAATTTACACCCCCATTAGAAAAGTAAGGTTGCACCCAGCGATGTTTTGACAGTTCCTGAAAACCAAACATATGATCTTTTTTACAGCCTCAAAATAATGCAAATGATAATGATATTTCATCAAAATACAGTTTTTGCTATTCACATATATTTTTTGTGCGATAGCTGAATCCAATGTTTGGGAAAGGTTCTCATTAATACCACTATACAATGGGATTGCTAAGAGTAACTTTCTCAATGTTGAAAGAGTAGGCAAAACGAATATTTCTCTCCAAGAGTGAATATTTTGTACAGAGTTAAAGAATTTTATCATCAAGCGTAAATTTACGCCTTTTTTGGCGTTTTTGTCTGTTCTCATAATTGTTTTAATATAAAATTACGAGCTTTTCGTATTTGATATTGCTGGAAGATTTTAGCACATTTGAGACTTGCTCTTAACATCTACATCAATGCTTTATTTATTCTTCTTACTTTCTTTCCCATTACATTCTATGGTATAAATTTTGCTTTATGCATGTCTGATCACTGCAATGTTTCTATCTTGTATCAAGAACATTTGCTGAAAAAATTATTTTAGAATATTTAGCTTTGGGCATAAATTATAGTAAGTAAATTTTTAAATAACATATATTTCAGAAAAGGTTTTTCACCCTTACCTTTGGTTTGGTTTTGACTTGAACATACAATGACTTTTTATATGAAGCTATTTTATATTAGAATTATATTATTTATAATTTTATATTAGAACATTACAATAGATCGTAGTTTATGTAATTATAAAAGTGAATTACATTGCTTGTCCATTTCATTTATGCATGCAATATCAAAAACCTACACATTTTTCCACTTCTTTGCTCTTGCGTATTGAAACACTTAGCTCTACATAATGAGGATATATTTAGGTAAACCCATTATACTTTATTTCAAGGTTATATGTAAAATATATTACGGAGTATGTTTCTATTCACAAGGCATTCACTATGGAAATATGGATCTCCACTGAAATTCCAAATCTGTCGCAAACTATGGCAAAGTTTAAGGCTTTGCTTTGTATCTTGGGCAATATGGTCCACGTTTCATGTGCAAAGTATTTTGCTTTTATACTCGATTCCAATATCTGTAATCTATCCCGCCCATAGGAATGTCGCTAGTTATTTTTGATGTAGATCTTCAATTTTTATCATATATTCTGGTATCGTAGATTTCCTCTCATTATGTTGATCCATCACAAACGTTTGTAAATGGAATCAGCCCGCATGAACACAGTACTCTTTTCAAATATTTTCTAATATAAAATAGTTCTTTTGAATTGAGGGGCA
Source organism: Ctenocephalides felis (assembly GCF_003426905.1). Taxonomy (NCBI): domain Eukaryota; kingdom Metazoa; phylum Arthropoda; class Insecta; order Siphonaptera; family Pulicidae; genus Ctenocephalides; species Ctenocephalides felis. Next base: position 86,015 of record NW_020538496.1, read on the forward strand.
TATATATTTATTACTACAAACTTTGTTGCACACGCGTACCAGTTGAATAAAATAATTAAAGGTTAAATATTAAAAGCAGTTGGTCACCTGATAACCAAAGTGTGACTAAACGTAAATTACCAAATTGCAACTTATTTGCAAGTAAATAGAAGGCAAATATTTAATACATTTATGCGCATTGCCATAATTTATTTTTCAAAATTGCACAAAATGCTGTATGCATTTAATACCTAAAATTACCGAATTTTTTGAGATTAACAATTAAAGATTTCAAGGAAAATTCAATTTCTGAGTAGGTGACAAATCATACGAAATACAAAAAGTTTTTGACACTGTGGATCATGGCATATTGCTCAATAAATTAATAGATTTGGGTGTAGTAGGTTTGTATTACAGCATAATTAAAGATTTTTCGTGGAAAGGGTGGTAAGGACGAAGGTGGGAAATTTTACAAGTGGGGGACGTAGCATAACGTGTGGAGTCCCACAAGGTTCTATTTTAGGACCTTTATTATATCTGCTATATACCAACAACCTAAAAGATGTAAAATTAAAGGGCAGATACATACTATATGCAGACGATACTGCCATAGTATACGCAGATAAGGACAAAAAAAGGCTCGAAGATACAATAAACACGGACATGAGAACATACACCGACTGGCTAACTGAAAATAAACTAAGAATTAATATCAATAAAACAAAATACATATATTTCAAACATAAAAAAAATACCGAGAACACTAAACTAAATATTAAAGTAAATAATAGAGAAATAGAAGAAGTGGAAAGCATAAAATACTTAGGACTGATAATAAATGAAAAATTGACATGGACAGAACATATAAACAAAATAAAAAGAAAAATAGGAACATTAACAGGGGCATTGAAAAGGATCCACTCTTTCGGCAAAAAAAATAAAATACTAATTCTTAAAACGCAAATAATACCTACAATTTTATATGGAATAACAACATGGAGCCAAACAACTAAAGCAACTTAAATGACATACAGAGAATAATGAATAAAGCCACCAAAATAGCATACAATTTTCCATATCTAACACCCACCAAATACTTACAGAGAGAAACAAATAATCTTTCACTAAATAACATAATTAAAATAGAGAAATGCAAACTAATACACAAAATGAAATTTAACCGAATTAAAACAAGCGCAACAATAGACACAAATCAAGATATACATGAACACTACACTAGACAACACAACAATTTTCACATTGAACACAATAGATAGAAGAATTTCAGAGAAAATGTCATATGGAGTGCCAGCAAAATATATAACGAATTGCCAAACCAATATTAAGATGACCAAAGATGACGATAAATTTAAAAGAAAAATAAAAAAACACTATGAGGAAATTGAAGACAAAGAAGACTGAAGAGTGATATATAAAGATATTTTTAGTTATATATAGATATTATATTAATGAAATAGATTATTATAGTCAAATGAAATGTATATATTATATGAAAACTGTTTTCATAATCTCTCATACCAGGCAACTCTGCCTGACTGAGATATGAAAATAATGTATATATATATATATAAATAAATTTTAAATTTAAAAAAAAAAAAAGCCAAATTATAATTTTTTTTTAATAAAAGAATATAAAAACTATATGAAAAACATAGCCTGAAAGATATTAACTGCCAGTAAAATACATTACATGGAAATATTCTTATATACCGTATTTTCTTTGGTAGAGCCTTGCATAATAATCCACTACATAAAAAGCATAAAAGGCTAGTCAAGCAAAGCGTTTAAAAGTGACATTTTTTTTATTAATTTAGAAATATTTCGGATTATATTGATTCGATTACTTATATGTGCTATTATTTGAACAAGTTTAATTTTATTTTTTCATGAGTTTCTTGTTAGCGAAAATAAATCTATAAAATGTGTGCGTTGGTAAATCAGTTAAAGTACAGTTTGCCAAAGATTCAAATTGTATATTGTATCGTTAATGTTAAAGTGTTGGTAGTTTCTTTGAATAATGATATTTTGTTATAGATAGATAGAGATACATTATTTAAATTCAATATTTACAATTTAAGTCAATCTGATAATATTTTTATCACAATATTATAATATAACTAAAATAATATCAACAATATTTATGCACATCTCTAGGATTAATCTAATGACAATTAATAATTAACTTAGACTAAAAAATGTATTTATTATATAAATAGATGTTTTTTTAGAGTCGCCTTGAATTCATTCCTGTTTTTACATTTTCATTCATTGCGAAGCCTGCTGTAGATTTTGACACCTAGCTTGTTCCTTTGCGATGATTTCCATGGACGTCACTTCGCAGTGTATGGTTTATTCTGTCTGCATAGACCGCAATTGCTTACTGGTAAATGTAAAGGCTGGTAACAGTCTGTATTCTATACTTTGTGAACAAGGGTCTGCAGTTCACCTTACAGCCTTCTTCTTTAAGTCGATTATTCTTATTTATAATGCTTCTTGTTCGTGCTATTGAGTTTATATTGCCGCATTCGCTTGGAGAGAATCTGTGAGGTTTTACCAACATAGAAATTTGAGCAATCGTTGCAATCAATAACATAAACAACATTTGACATGCGGAAAGTAGGAGTAGGGGTTTTAAAATTAGTGTAAATGTCAAGTCGAACATACTAAATTTAGTTCAACTGATGAGAAAAGTTTTTTCCAAGGGTGGAAGAGGCGGTCTATGTAAGGTAATGATATAAATATTGAGAGATAATATTTTTTTAGGATCAGGATTAAGAGGATATGCAGTGGTACTATTTTTTTTTTTAATATATGTTACTCACACAGTAACTTTCTTTTCGTATGTTCACTTTTATTTTAAAAATTAAGTGACAAATTTACCAAGTATGTAATGAATTTAAATAGATAAGGAACATTATTATTATTGAATGTTAAATTAAAAACAAACTTTACAAATCCATCTTAATTTTTCATTTCAAATATGTAAGACAAACGAATATGAAATTATGAAATTGCAAATTGTATTCATTTGATTCTTCAATATTTAAAATAATATAAACTCTACTCAATTGTGCGAACAAAGATTTTTTACATTATGTATTTGTAATTTCATTAAACAGTTACACCTTGCACAGGGTTTATCTTATGAGAAACACAAAAGCTCATCATATGTATTATTGATTTATGAATTTTGAAAATCATACTGATAAAAATAGTTCAATTCCTTTAAGTTGCGTCATAACTTTTGTAATTTTCGCATTTATAGCAAAATTATTAGACTGTACAAAGTCTCTATATTGGTAACAAACGGATTTGCTGTGAAAATAAATTGATTTTTTTAGTGATTCAAATTTGTCATCGGATTCCAAATGTTTTAACTTTCCTCGAGGTCTGAAACTACACCTCGTGTTTGCATTGAATTGCTTTTCAAGCATGATATACTATAAAATCTAATCATATCATTCGAAATACTGCCAAAAGTTTCTTCTTTGTCCGTATTCTCAAATACTTTTAAATTTCACAATAAAAAAATTAGTATACAATCATAATCAAAGCTAATAAAAAAAAATTAAACAAAACAATTCTTATATACATACTTGTATAGATAATTTCATCCTCCTTTTGAATATTTTGAGTCATTTACTAATATTAGCATAAAATTAATGAAATGTGGTATTCTGTTGTAGATCTTGACATTTATAGCACCTCTTCATTGATAAGAACATTAGATATTTTGATTTAATCGAAGACCCTTGTAATATTTGTAGTATATTTGCCTTATATATTGTATTGATGCATTGTCGAATTATCCACAGCAGATATATAATAGAAAGATGACTTGTTTTGCTTGTATATATTATAGCTTGTAGATATTAAAGTACCAAGGAAGTTATATTCAATGTTTTTATACATACTGCAAATGTTTGTGACCACCACACTTCTAATTGATACTTGTCTCTCATTTTCTGCTACTGCCTCTGCTGAGTAAAATGTTGATAGTCAGATATATTTCAATGAAAATATCTTTCAAATACGATATTTACAGATTGAAGAATGCCATATCAAAGTCATCAACTATGTCGAATGATCTTGATCAAATTTCAAGCCTCTTGAGAATAATTCATGCATTTGTTCTACAAATTATGCAAAGTTTGTGTGCTCTCTTGTTGATAATGAAGATGATTTGGATCCATTAATTGCTAATTAGATGTGTATATTTGTACCTTACTATATTAGCTACTAAATTTTAGAAACTTGTTGACAACGAAGATGATTTGGATCCATCAATTAATAATTGGATGTGATAATACAATAATTGCACGATACTACAGTAACAAATACTTTTGTAACTTGCTGACAACGAAGATCATTTCAATCCATCAATTGATAATTGGATGTGATAATACAATATTTGCACCATCTGCAGTAGGGAATAATTTCTATCTTGTTGACAACGAAGATCATTTGGATCCATCAATTGATAATTGGATGTGATAATACAATATATGCACCATACTGTAGTAGGGAATACTTTTGTATCTTGCTGATAATGAAGATCATTTCGATCCATCAATTGATAATTGGATGTGAGTGACTACTTTTAAAATTTCTTGACAACGAAGCTGATTTCGATCTATCAATTGGATGTGATACTACAATATTTGTACCATACTACAGTAGCGAATACATATGTAACATGTTGACAACGAAAATCATTTCAATCCATTAATTGCTAATTGAATGTTTTAGTTAATACTTTTGAAACTTGTTGACAACGAAGATGATTTGGATCTGTCAATTGGATGTGATAATACAATATATGCACCATACTACAGTAGCAAATACTTGTGTAACATGTTGACAACGAAGATCATTTTAATCCATCAATTGCTAATTGGATGTTTTAGTGACTATTTTTGAAACTTGTTGACAATGAAGATAATTTGGAGACATCAATTTCCAATTGAATGTGATAATACAGTATATGGACCATACTATAATATTTACTGTTCACTAATGTTTCCTCCCACACAAACTCGATCTTCAATTATCTTTTGTGCTTTATCAGAATTTCCGTTTCTTTTACAAGAAGATACAACAGAATACAATATTTAGTTCCTTTGCTTTTTTTAAATTATTGCGTTTCCGTAAATACAAAAATATAAATCGTTCCGTACTAATATTTTTACCATATTGCGTTATGTCAGTTTAACTGAACAAGAAAAATAATGACATATTAATACGACACGAAGAAACATAGTTTTGACGGGCACAACGAACACGCCGAGCAATACAACCAACAAACATAGTGTTGTGCCAATTTGCAGAATATGATGAATTCACAATAAATAAAAGACTTCAAGACATTACATAGAATATATTTATAGACAATCAGACGGAATTTACAATAAAATGCAAGTGTTTTCTATAATGGTAGAATTGAGACTGCCCATGAACTGCCCTTGCTCCTCTGTGGCGGAAACAGTGTTGCCAAAGGGGTACCACAGTGTTACCAATCCTTTAGTGTTACCACATGTTGTTCTATAATAAGGGTTGAATCCGAGAGATGGCATAACACCTCCCCCCTTGATAAGATTTTAGTTCGTATAACATTTTAATAAATTTAATGAAGACTCAATCACAAAATTTTCTAAAATTGGAATTTTTTTAGATACATAAAAGATATAAAATCTTGAAAATTCAAAGAACAGAACATAACTCTAAACTAACAAAAATAAACACAATTAATTTAACATAAGTCAAATAGAAAAATAATCATTAATCTTAAATCTAATGTTATTTAAACAAATATTAGAATTAGATATATAGAAAAACATAAACACAGAACATTGCGAACTAAAATCTAAATTAGACATTTGAATATTAATACAGTTGAAATAGATTTCATAGAGTAATTAGAAATTTATAGTGAGTAATTAGAAAATTAATTCATGAATATTTATTTAATGTATATCATGATAGAATTTTGAATCAAAGAAACTAGATTAGTGATATAAAAATCAATTTAAAAAGAAATATTAGAAACTAAAGTTTTCATTACCAAACAGAATAGTAGACGATAAATGAGTCTAAATATGAAAAATTCTTTCAAAACATTGAAATTAATTGAGGTTTAAATCATTAAAATTTTTGAACTCAGTGAATATAGGATCATCGATATGAGGAATTTTCTTCGATGAACACTCGAGACTAAATGAGGAGCATAGGATATGATTTGATATAGAATAGTCGTAAATAGAATTTAAATGGTATAAAAATACAAATATATTTTTTATTTAAATTGAAAAAAAAAGTAAAAATTTGATCAAAGATATATGTAGTAAAATTAGAAAATTGAATTTTTCATCATGCACTAACATCGATAACAAGTATTAAAAATTTGTAACATAAATAATCGATAGATTTAAAAAATTAAAGAAATTGTTATAAATATTAGATAGAATAAAATAATAATTTATCTTTGAATATCGAATGTAGAATCGAATTTGGAATAATTACATATTGAATGTATTGAGGAGTCGAGAAATGGAAAATTGTCTGGAGGACGATGATTACTAGAAATTTTTAAATAATTAATTGATCTCAAAGAGGATTGATTAGGATTTGGTAGAGTTTGATTAAGATATATTGAATTTGATTTAGGACTTAGTAAATTTTCATAAAGATTTGGTTGATTTTGATGAGGATGTGGTAGATTTTGATGAGGATTTAGCAAACCTTGATGAGGATTTGGTAGATTTTGATGAAGATTTAGTAAATTTTGATAAAGATTTGGTAAATTTTGATTTGGAACGTGGTTAAAATTTTGATTAGAATTAGATTTAGTAGAATTTGGTAAAATTGGATTAAGTCTTGAATATTTTGAAAATTGGGAACTGGTATTTATTATTAATTCAGAGTTTAGAACATTGATAGAGCAATCTTGAGAACGTAGGAAATCTAGTCCCAGAATACCATCAGAAACAATGGGTATATCATCACTAATAACATTGAATAAATGCTCTTTAACAGCATCATTTATTAAAAATGAAAGTTTAGCAACACCGAGAGTTCTAAAACTATGTCCGGTAATGCCAGAAACTTTTATAATATTGTCTGAATTAGTTATAATATTAAGAGAGTCTTTTAAAGCTGATAGTTTTACTAGGCTAACGTCTGCGCCTGTATCAATCATTAAATTTAATTTTTCTGAAGTTGAATGCGGAGATTCAAAAGATTTAAAGATAGACATATTGCTAGAAGAAATTAAAGAAACTTGTGCCTTTTTCAATTCGGCGACATTTGAGATATTAGAATTTGAACGTGAAGGTTTTGAATAATTAGAATCTGGAACATTAGAAGTTTGAGAAAAATTTGGATTTGAAGATTTTATATTAGAATTAGAACGAATTTGTGCTTTAAACATTCTCTTTTTGCATTCTTTGATATTATGCCCGATATTTTTACAATAATTGCAAGAAATAGTAATTGAATTCGAAGATTCTTGAAAATTGGAATAAAATGGAATAGAAGATTCGTGACAAGAAGACAAACGCTCTTCTTCAATGGCCGCACTAATGGCCTTCTCTAAACTTTGTAAATTTTTTGATTTTATTAAAATACGAAGATCTGGATGCAAACCTTCTTGAAATATATTCAGAGCTTGGTACCTTAACAATTCAGAAATATAGGGATCTTTTTCAGGATTTCGACTTTGGCGAGTTGTTGCCTCTATTAATTGTTCCAAAATATTAGATAATCTTTCGGAATAATCTAAAACTTTTTCGCGAGAACCTTGTCGACATTGGTTAAATTCAACCTGAAGCAAAGATACGGACCTATGATCTACAAATAATTCTTCTAACCCATGTAGAAATTAATATGGTCTGAATCTACAAGCAATATAAAATCTACATTGGTCAAATTTGAAACCAATATCGGCTGGTCATAAAAATTGAACATTTTTTATATTGAGGCCATATAGGTAAACCAACAATTGGTCTATATTGGTCTATATTTGGAAATTTGGAACCAATGTTGCCTACGAATTGTTGAATGTTGGTAAGGTAATATACAATTAGACAGAGAGCTGGTAAACATTTAGAATTATTAATTATTGAATTATTCTGAAACTTATAACTGATGTTGAAATATTACACAAATATTTGAAGATTTGAAGTTGAAATAATATAACGCATAAATCAATATCATTTATTTAACAATAAAACACCTGAAATGAACATTAACGTAAATTTATTAAAAATGTTTTTGTGGAAATTCATTTATTAAATATAAACAATGATACAAATATATAACTGCATTAAAAATATGATTATTCATAAAACACAAAAGTGTCATGAATATTGATTATTTTTTAATGGATATTTATTAATACATATCAAGTATTTTTTTTTATAACAATAACAAAGGCAAATTAACTTTCCTATTTACAACATCGTCACTCGATAAAATATTGTACAGCACCTGAACATATTTTATTCGTTGTTAATATATTTATTATTCATTATGAAATATTTATTTCATCATCTAGAACAGTCATTGGGAAACCTACATTACATTTGATATATATCAAGTAAATTATTTATTTATTTATTTATTTATACGCCAATCGGCTTTATACAGTTTTATAATATTGTTTGCTAATTCATAACTTGTATATTTATATCTATATACATATACACACAGATATATACACATATATATACATACGTATACACATACATACACATCTACTTACATACAGATAGACATACATATATACTCAATTTAAATCGAATAACAGCAACAAAATTAAATTAATTTAACTATTTATAACATCGTCATTCGATAAAACACTGTACATCATCTGAACATATTGTATTCATTGTTAATATAAATATTATTCATTATGAAATATTTATGAAAGCATTGAAATGAGGTTATGAAATTTATCTTATCGTCTAGAACAGTGATTGGGAAATTTTTTCAATCATAACCCCAAATTATTTTTGACCAAGTTTGCATTGTCATTTAAAACTTGTATTCCTTGTTTATTATATCTATTATTCGATATGAAATATTTATGAAAGCATTGAAATGAGATTGTAAAATAGGATTGACTTAACTCTTTCCTTTAGAAATGATAACTTTTATCTTATCGTCTAGAACAGTGACTGGGAAACTTTTTTAACCATAACCCCAAAATATTTTTGTCCAAGTTTGTATTGTCATCTAAAACCTTGTATTCCTTGTTAATATATTTATTATATATCATTATATATTATCAATATAAATAATTTATGAAAGCGTTAAAATGAGATTGTAAAATGTAATTGACTCTACTTTTACCTTAAAAAATAATGACTTCATATCATAGTCTAGAATCTTGCTATGCAAATGTACAGATTTATTGACATTCTACATTGCATTTATTATTATCAAACATTATGATTATTCTGTCAAAATTTATATCTTTCCTTTCTACAACTTATTTAGTTACAAACTTTTGATGAAAACCTTTTCGATAAAATTTTACTACAAAGCAAACCAGTTTCTCTATTTTCTGCGCTTACAACAATATTACCTGAAAATAAATAAGAATGCGTTTTAAATGCAGAAGGAAATAATTATATTATAGCAACTATTGAAGCTTACCTTTTATAAATATGAAAGTATAGAAATTTTTTCTCTCTACTATATTATTATTTCCTGAAAATAAGTAAGTATAAGTTTTAAATGTATAGACAGAATAATATTGAGAAGTATTATATGCATTCACCTGGTAGTATAACCTCGTAAAATAATCCTTGCCAGAAATTAGGTTATGTTATGTTTGATGTCTATAATATATTTCACATAATATATACGGCAGATTTCTCAATGCTGTTAAACTCCTGATCAAATTAGAAAATCTTAGTGTAAAAAGGTTATTGAAGACATGCAAATCTTTTTGAAAATAATCTCGAAAATTCCAGCTTCAGACATATAATTAAACATGAGACACGACACGACAACACTTCGCACTGTTATTTATTTACAATTTATAACTCATAACACAATCTACACACATACGCACATTATCACTATTTTTTTAATTAAAACATGATTTGACTATTTACAATCGAATAAATAATACATTTCGTCAAGCGACGCTATCGTTTTTGACGCCCATGAAATAAAGAACCACTTTGTTGTATTAATGCGCTTAAGCAATCGAATATTCTGGAAACGACGGCTATGCTATGAACGATGGACAAATCGTATTCGTCCGCGCCAAAAAATAGAAAACTCATAACTTTATTAAATTCAAGATATTTAATAAATTCGTAAAGAAATCACAATATATATTATTAAATTCGTTTTTGAAAGTTTTTCTTTCATACAACTAAACTTCGTATTGTAAACCGTTTGGAAAATAAGCTAGTCAGACTCCTGTAATTTAAGAAAAAAATCCAAATTCATATTGTCATAAATAAACCATATAAAGTATTATACATTGTTAGAATCGTCTCAAAATTTTTAATTTTTCTTCCATATATCACAACTCCGTATTTCAAACGGTTTGGCCTATGGGCGAGTTGCAGTGCTAAAATTCAAGAAAAATTGAAAAATCTGAAAATAATTATATGAACACACATATTGAATTATATATCATTTTATTCGTAATTTTATTCCGCATCTTCCGTCCGAATAAACTTTTTACGTATCTTTTACATTTTAGCTTGTAGCATGGAATATGCGTGAATAATCACATGTTTAAATATTTCAATTTATATCTGGCGTATATTGTTTTCGTTCCGCGTGGCCCGTTAGCTAAGCGCTAGCGATGCTGCTTCTAAGCCTCGTAGTCTCAGGTTCGATCCCAGACAAGACTATTGTTTTTTATTTTAAATATAATAACAATAATTAAGATTTTTTTTTTAAATTTGGGCTAATTTTATTCAGAATGACAAAATTCGACAAAACATATAATTAGCAATGTGGATTTTCCCAAGAAAACAAACCTCTACTGTGGGAAACAATATTTATTATTAACATGAAAACAATATTTAATAGTCAATTATAAAAAAATGTTGCATCAATATTTATTTTTTATTTTGAGGACAATATTTATTAGCTTATGATAAAAAATTTTGTACCCGATGATAAAATTTTTTGCATAAATATTTAATTTTCAACCTGATGATAAAAAATGTTGCATCAATATTTTTATTTCAATTTGTGGACAATATTTGTCAGCTGATGATAAAAAAATATTGCATCACTATTTATATTTCAATTTAAAAACAATATTTTTTAGCCTATGATAAAAATGTTGCATCAATATTCATATTTCACTTTGAAAACAATATTTTTTAGCCTATGATAAAAAAATATTGCATCAATATTTATATTTTAGTTTGAGGACAATATTTATCAGCCGATGATAAAAAATATTGCATCAATATTTATATTTCAATTTGAGAACAATATTTTTTAGCCTATGATAAAAATGTTGCATTAATATTCATATTTCACTTTGAGAACAATATTTTTTAGACGATGATAAAAAAATATTGCATCAATATTTATATTTTAGTTTGAGGACAATATTTATCAGCCGATGATAAAAAATATTGCATCAATATTTATATTTTAGTTTGAGGACAATATTTATCAGCCGATGATAAAAAATATTGCATCAATATTTCTATTTTAGTTTGAGGACAATATTTATCAGTCGATGATAAAAAAATATTGCATCAATATTTATTTTTCTATTTGAGGACAATATTTATTAGCCGATGATAAAAAATATTGCATCAATATTTCTATTTTAGTTTGAGACCAATATTGGACAAGGCCATTTATAGAGATTATTGCCTCAATATCGGCTGACGTTGGCCTGGTCGATTAGTTGACATCATCACAGAACCGACGTTCGCCGATATTTTTGCAATATAGGCAATCACGGCCACAGAAAACCGATATTGGTAATATATTGTACCGATATTAATTTCTACATGGGAAAGTTTGTTTAAGCTGTTTAAAATTTTCGATACTTCTGTATCGGACAGATTGAGCTGCTTTACCTTCTAATTTGACGTTGAAAATATATTTAAATAATGAGGAATGCTGAGAAGTTTCAATGGCGTCAAATGCATACTGGCAAATACGAAGAAAATCATTTAAATTGGAATTACTAGAACCATCAAATGATTTGATAATGTCTCTAGCTTCTTTCAAAGTTAATTCAGCCATTTTGTTTTGTTTATATAAACGAGTTTGAGAATAGGAAACAAAATTTGGCTTAGGTTGGAGTTTAAGTAAATGGAATGTGGAATGGAAATGTAATTTGATTTTGAAAAACTGAGTCCAATAAAATTAATGAATTATTATTACCTCTTAAAATATACTCCAAAAACTTGACAAAAATTGACTCATTTGATCTGCTCACTACTTGCTGCCGTGGTAGATGAAACCTTTATCAAATCTTTCGGATATGACAACAGTAGATTGTTGTAATCTAGATTATAATAAAACGATTAGTAAATTTTGTAAAACGTAGCAAATTATAAAAATAGATAAAATTATATGAAAATAGAAGAGATAAATAAAATTAGAATAAATTTTGAAAAGATATAGATAAATAAACTTTGAATAAAATTTCTGAAACTCACTTACATAAATAATTAAATAATTATCACATAGAACACAGTAAAACTTAGAAGGTAAAATATAGCAAATATAGTCAAGATAGTAAATTTAGTAAAACTTGGTAAATAAGATATAATAATGATTTTAAATTTAGTAAAACTTAGTAGATAATGTATAGCAAAATAGTAAATTTATTAAAACATAGCATAAAATTAGTAAATAAATTTTATCTTAATCACATAGATAAAAATGAAATTTTGAGATTGAGTCAAAAACTAAATTTAGTAAAAATATTGATACAATTTGCCTGAGTTGTTCTACTTATATTCCTGAATTTCATAATGGCGTCTTTCGGCGTCACTTCCAGATAGCATCCTTTAGCATAAAACGCTGTAATGGCGAATTCCTCATGCGTCATGTGTACCTGGCATCGCTAAGAACTTTGGGTAGAGCTGCGCGTCCTTGTTTCCAGTTTTGGGGTCCGTTCACAGATAAGATTCTTGCGGATTTTTACCAGTGTCTTTATTTCGAATTATCACTTCTTTGGCCAATTTTTTGAATATTTTAGTTCGAATTTCACCGACTGCCACCATTTATGTTGTGCCAATTTGCAGAATATGATGAATTCACAATAAATAAAAGACTTCAAGACATTACATAGAATATATTTATAGACAATCAGACGGAATTTACAATAAAATGCAAGTGTTTTCTATAATGGTAGAATTGAGACTGCCCATGAACTGCCCTTGCTCCTCTGTGGCGGAAACAGTGTTGCCAAAGGGGTACCACAGTGTTACCAATCCTTTAGTGTTACCACATGTTGTTCTATAATAAGGGTTGAATCCGAGAGATGGCATAACAATAGTGAGCAATGTTCCGTAACTTGTCGGTACATCACAGAAAATTGTTCGTTTATGTAGGCAAACATTTTTCTTTTTTGATGTTAATATGTGCAGTTCTGCATTAATTTATGTTGTGATTATTGTGTCATATTGCTGTTATTGATAAATTTTGTAAGTTTGATCACTTTAAATAATTTCTCTTTTCCGCCACTTTGAATAATAAAACTGACGTTTTTCGGAACATGCTCGAACAAAAAAGATTCAAGACCTTTCAAGTTGGAATGATTATATTGTGATTGAAGTGAAACCAAATTAACAATTGTTTTCCAAAATGATGGGTAAGAAAGAAGAATGGCATGATGAAGAAGTTAATGATAGATGCAATTTTTGTCGATATTGGGTGATAGGAAGAGTAGTTTAAATAACGTCCAGATCAAGTGGATTTTTGATACCAGCATGTAACGATGGAGCCGTCATTTATAAAAAGGGAAATATCTAGAAAGCTAATGGAGTTGTTGAGTCGAGTCTCCACAGTAAAACGAAGGTGTGTGTCAAATTTATTGAACGAATCCAGGAAATTGGTTATATGATTTGCAGGAATACAAGTTAGAATGTCGTCAACGTATCGTTTGTAGAAAAGAGGTCCACAAGGTAAGGTATTAATCGTGGAGTTCTCTAGAAACTGCTTACAAAGTTCAGCAAGTGGGGCACTCAAACTGGAACCCATTGGAGTGCCAAATTTTTGTTTAAAAAAGGAATTGTTGAATGAAAAATAGGTATTAGAAATAATGAATTTGATTCATTTATTAAGATAAATTGAAATCTGTGTATTTACTAATATCAACCCATTTATGGTCTATAGCCAAGAGAATGAGATCAGGTGAAATGTTAGTAAAAAGGGGTTACCACATCTAAACTTACGAAGGAAAAATCAGACGGTACAATGAGGGTGTTAAGTTGGGGAATGAGTTCAAATGAATTTTTAACAAAATAGGGAGAATTATGAGTGACATTGGATAACATTGAACTAATGAATTTGGATAATTTGCATAGAGGAGAATTTAAGTCAGCGACTATTGGTCGAAGAGGAAAACCATCTTTATGGATTTTGGGGAGACAAGGTTTTTAATTGTAGAGAGAGATTTGGGAATTTGCTTGCTTTCGATGAGTGAATCAATGAATTTTAAAGTATTTCGATTTATAAGATCGGTAGGATCTGAATTTATATTCTCGTAAATATTTACATCAGATAGGAGAGACATGGCTTTAGAAATATAGTCAACTTTGTTCATAACGACCGTAATGTGCCCCTTATCTGCCCTGGTAACCACAATTTCTGGGTGTTGTTTGATGAAGGTTTTGCAAAAGTGAATGTCTTTGAGTAAAAAACCTTATGTTGCTGAATGTTTGAAAAGTCAAATTTGAAAAACGAATTCAATTGGTTGCAAAAAATAGTTTTTATACTTTTTTTTATTGATATCCTCGATATTACGTCGACTAAATACTAAGGAGCTAAGTGCTTTAATAAAATTAAAAGATTTGCTTTGTTGTGGAATGGAGAATTTTGGACCTAGCGCTAAAATGTTTAGAACATTGAGTGGGATGTCTAAATCGGAAATGTTTTTCACGCATTTATTGATGAAATCAGGATAATTAATTTAGAATCGTTTACTTTTTTAGAAAGAAGAGAATTAAAATTTTTGATAAAAGATTTTTTTGACCTACTAAAAGAATTATGGAATCTAGAATTTTCAAAATTTTAAAAATTGTTAATGTCATTGTGATTATTTATGACGGTAAATAAGGACTGAATGTTATAAATCAATGATTTCTAAATTTATGCTATTAATAGAGGAAATGCAATATTTTAGCATTTTATTTTTGAAATAGTTGTAATTTAGATGATGAAAATTCATTAACTTGATATTGCAAGATTTTTGAAGAAGTCTTTCTCTACGACAGCGAAGTAAAACACATTTTACTTCAATAAAATAGTTTTAATAAATAAATTGATATCTATCGCAGAACTCGTTTTGGTTCAAAGTCAAAGATTTGGTAAAGAAATTACAAAATTGATCGGTTATTGATATTAAGGGTTCTTCTGTATTTGAAAACTAAATGTTTCACGAATTTCCTAGCTACATAATCTGCGTCTTTGTTTGTCAGTGATATTGTTCTACTATATTTTGTAAGTAAATCTTGTAAAGTAAGATTGTATTTTAAAGATTCTGGAATTTCAGACAAAGGTCAATGTCTAACGAGCACATTTTTAATGATTTAATGGTGCTACCCTCGTTTTAGCTCATAAGTTGATAGATTTCGTAGTTTCATTAGTGTAGAAAATTAGTTAGAAAAGATTAGAAAAATTTAAATATTTTTAATGTGATCTGATATCAAGCCTTAATTTTGAATTAAATTTTTATCATCCATAAAAAACGAATTCAAGGTTTTTCTTTTTGAAATTGGCATTTTATTCAAAATAAACTTATTATTACTGGACTATTTTTGTAATAAAAAAACACCTTTTTGTAATAATTCGATCAATATTATACCGAATAGCATTAGACGCATTTGGAAATTAACCTTCATCACCAGCAAGCTTCTTTAAACAGATACCACATGACGTACCATAAGTTAGTTCATTATTTCTTTGGAGGGTTGTCCCTCCAAAGAATTAATTCACAATTTTGATGTGATTCTTTAATCATAATTTGACAGTTCAACAATGTCCGCAAAAAACCATCAAGATGATAACGAAATCTTAAAAGAATTGAAAATATGTCTTGCTGTAACTTTTATGCCAGTATGCAATACGTTATTTAAAGAAAAGAGAAAATAGTTAGTATTCAATAAATCACTGATATTTAGAAGAGGTATAATTTTAGCATATCCTAAATTAATGAATTCCTTAATGAAATTGATGTACATAGTTTTAAGATCTGAATTCAGATCTGCTCTGAATCTCTCTAAATTCAGAAAACGTTTTTTTGCGCCTAAAAAACGATGATTCTAACATTTTAATGTTAGTTGATTAGAAAGGCAGTGCAACAGAAAAAACACCATCTTTCAAAACAAAACTATTTATACGAGAAAGAATATTGAATTTTGTTGATCGTTTGGTTGTGACATTTTGGCCTTGTAAGATGCTTTTTTTAACATTATTTAACAGCATTCAGAACATATTGTTGTTCTATGGCTGCTTGGTTCAATATTAACTCAAGTAGTGTTATACTTGAGTATAAAAGTTGGCATGGTAGATAACCCACCAATGAGGATTACTAGTCACTTAGAGAAGATCTGCTGGTTGTTTCTTCTTGAGTCTTCTAGGTTGAGAGTCCAACAGCAGCGGTTGTATGGTAGAGTTTACGTGGTTATGTAGCCGGGCAAAGTGGGATATGCTTCTTTTACTGATCACTTCTTGTACTGTTTCATATGGAGGTTATTATGCAGGATTTCGTTAGATACATGCCAAGGGGCGCTTGTGATAAGTCTTAAAATTTTAGATTGTTGTCTCTGTAAGGCCTTGATTCTGGTTTTGCTGGCGCATCCCCAGAGCTCGACTCCATAGGTCCATATAGGTTTAATGGAAGATTTGTAAATAAGAACTTTGTTGTACAGTGATAGCTTGGAGTAATGTCCTATTAACCAATACAGTGACCTGACTTTGCTTCGTAGCTCTTTTATTTTTTGAATTATATGTTGTATCTAGTTTAGTTTATAGTCCAAATGAATACCGAGGTATTTGATGTTGGATTGTAAGATGCTTAACCTATGTAATGTAGACTCATGTAAAAGAGAATTATGTAATTCGTTGCAATGGAAATATTTCCGAGAATTACATATGCAAGAATCATGTTTCGATGCCAAACATTGATTACAAATATAATTTGTTGTCACAAAATCTTTTTTCAAGGAAATACTCAAATTGTTTAACTTTTGGCACATATATAACATATGAGACTTTTTACAATATTTCTGGAATCTAATTTGGACCCACCCTAGGTATGGTACGTAGACTATCTTCTTCATTAACATTTGAAAATGCGTTTCTGAAAAAATGATTATTAGTAACTTATGTATTATTTATTTATTATAAAAAAGTGTCAATAAATACCACATAAACACGCTGCTCCACTTTTGAAGCATTTATTTTATTGTATTCAACTGTAGAATTTTCATATATGATTAATATGTATACATAAACTCACCACAAGAAGCCAAAATTCTTAAAACGGGATATTTTGATGAAGAGCTCTCTGGTATCTCCATCTTCTCAGCAGCCTTGTCAAAAGCTGTATCTTACTTAAAATGGGGCCAGAGAGCTAATTTCTTTTCAAACTCGATCCAATATTGGGGTAAAACACGAATACCACCACGAAATTCTACAACATGATAGCATCTCATATTTTTTTGCTAAAACTAAATGTATAAACAGTAGAATATATAGAAATTTCCACTTTAACGATTCATGTTTCTATTGTTAATTTTATACTTACATTCCATTTTTCCTTAATAAAACTTGGTTGTTGACACTTTGAAGGAAGAAACAACAATGGGCATAATATATTTGGATTAAAATACGTGGTATTGTGTTTAAACACTAGCTCCGCTTTGCGGATAATATTGGATTGAGTCATCAATTAATGAGCAATATCGATCGGCTTCTCTTCTTATATTAATCACAGCACTTCCACGCTTAATTTTTTTCAAATTGTGGATTTCCACAGTAGTTGAAAAGTGGACCATCAAACTGTTCTGTTGATAAACAACGGTAGAACACATCGTTATCACATTTAATATTATTCACTTGTCCCGAGTGGTATCTTTGAAACTAATTATATTTGCGAGCAATTTTCTGCAGAGGTCTTTAAGGTTTTCGCGCATATTTTTCCAAAGTCTGCATGTAATTTTCAAACTTGAAAACACTGAAATTATATATTGAACCAAATCTTCAAACATCATCAACACAATGCACATTGTGCGAAATAAGATGCTCTTCGTAAAGAACTTTAAAACCATTAACAAAATATACTAATAAAGATTTACTGTAATTTAATAGAGATTCATTGGATGAATCACGAGAACTTAAAATTCTTATGGCTACATGCAGATTAAGAAAATTATTATAACGATCGATAGGTATTACAGATTGAAGGACAATTGCGCCTGTATATAGCAGAAACTGCATATATTCTGTAGCTTTCCACGAATTGAGGAATCTCAGAGATCTTGGGCGCCTACAGAATTCAACAGAAATATTATTTCTCATTCCTTTTAATTGATTACATATTTTTGTAACTTGTGCGGTACCTATTCTGCAGTTCATATTATCCGCATCTCGAGCAACTTGCCTATGCAAACGAGAAGCATATAGTCTAAGGGAACATTTGTAAAGAAACTTATATGAGGAATTTCCCTCAATCTCGAAGTGTTTATTTGAAAATCTTCATACCTCTTAGCACTGAAAAGCTCATCGGTTCTTTCAAGAGCATCAAGTTTTGGAAAACAAACTCTGTTTTAAATATAATCACCATCAGTTGTGCATTTAGTACAGCAATTGTACTCAGTATGTCCTTTTATTTGAAAAATTAGTCTTTGCTGGTACATCACACACAAAGTATTTTATAAAGCATTTGTAATGCTTTTCCTTATATGTAAGTTTTCTCTGCACAAAACCACTGCCTCTTTAATTAAATCATTTAAGTAGTTGTCAGCATTTTTAGATTTTTTCTAAACACAATACATTCCTATAACAAATACATATTTAGATGGTATTGCAGAGCCTAATATTGGTCATAATTCACTTCTAAAAGACCTCGATAAAGGCAAACCATCAACCGATATTGCTAAATTTATATTATTGTCTTTTTTTTTAAAAAAAAAAAAACAAAATGAATATACTCGTTAAGTGATACAATCCTGCTTTTTGATGGTCAGTTGCTTTTTATTTTTCTGATGGTGGTGTGAATGCTTTCATTTTGAAATGCTGCATTGGAGAAGTAGTAAAAAAATACTTCGTATTCATTTAAACATTGTGACAACAGTTTGCGATCAATACCCCGCAAATCGCAAAGCAGTTTGCATGCTTTTAAATGAGACAAATAAACATTATGGTAGAACTAATGATGATAATAGGTTAGAATTCAAAATAAATGGGCATCCTTCGTTTGATCCTCCTCATATCTTGAAGTGTATGAGGAATAACTTTGCAAAATATAATGTTAAATTTACCAGCACAAAGGGGGTACAACTCGAAGCTGCTTGGAGTGATATTCTGAGTTTTTATGAGTATGACTCTTAGTTAAGCATATATTGATATTGTCCCACTTTAAGGGGAAAGTCCATATAGACGCATGAAAATAGGTCATATTTTAAAAATATTTTTAAACGTGATGGAATAATTTTATTGTTTTTAAACTTTGACATATCTTTATTTAACCTTTTTAGAATACAAAAAAATATTTAAGAAAAAAATTATTTCAAAATGGCGGCTCAGCATAACTTTTTGTGGACTGCCTCCGGCGCGAGGTCCAAAACTGCTGGATTTCTCACTCATCAACCGTCGATCTGAAAAAAAATTTTTTTAATGTTTTCTTTTTAGAACATATCAATGGAAAGGATAAACCTATAAACTTGAAAAAAAAGTATAAATCAATGAAAAACAAGCCTTTGAAAAAAAAATCTGAATTTTTGGCTATTTTTTGACATTTTGGGCTCCAGAAAATACTTTATAAACGCGAAAGATCTAAAGATTTAGGTTTATCATTCCAATAATAATATAGAGAAAGGCCTCACCAAATTTCAGACAAATCGACACATAACTTTTTGAGCTACAACACGAACAGTTTTTGAAAACACAGTTTTGAGATAATCGCGTTTAAAGATGTAGTAAAGGAAAATGACCAGTTTAAGTTACTTACCGATTAATCTGCAATATCAGGTCCATACAATAGTTCTTCCTTATCTTCAAAAAGCTGATTTTCTGTGAGTTGTACCAGCATCTTTTATTTGTGAAAGGCTGCTACGATCCTGTCAAGTTATTTGCGCCTCATCAGTATTATCAGCATATGCTTTAGCATAAGTACCAACAGTCAAATTCAGAAGGTTTATTGAAGGTTTATTGAAGCATCGTTCAAGTAAATCATCTTTAGACAAATCTTCATAAATTGGTGAAAGATGCTGTTTCATTTCTTCACCAAGTAATGGAGCTAAATCTACGTCTAGAAAATCTTGACCACTGGCACTTTCATTATGTACTGGCGTCAATTTTTTCACCTGCTTTATCGGTAAACTGATTGCCTTGATAACGTCTTTTTAGTGTTATTTTGTGCAATATTACTTCGCTTACCTTTTAGATAATTCGGCATTTTTACGTATTGAAATGGGACTGAATACTACGAATTTTCCAGCTAAACTAACTATATTTTCGACTAACCTTTGTTCGTATACCAATATTACACATGTACTAAGGTACATAGAAGTCTTCCGGTTGTAGGTCAAAAGAAGTATTTTTAGTTATTATAATGAAAGAGACCTTTTTCACTCGAAATTTAACTCGAAGCTTGATCGCTTGACAATGCGCACTCCGGCCCGCCCCGTTATGTTAGCTATAACTTTGTTAATATAAGAGATTTTTTTTTGTCGACTTGTTAATATACGCTAACATACTATACTTGCAGATTATAGAAAAAAAATTCAATTTTTTGAAAATGTTATATGGACTTCCCCCCTTAACCGCTCAACATATTTATCAAAAATCTTGGAAAGTCGTGAAGGTATCATTAGCGGCACAAGTGTTCTCAAAGCGTGTAGCCATTAGACTTCAAAATTCATATTTTACCAGGGTAGATGCTTCGGCAACTACCTATGGCTCTAGTGAATTTTTGAAGTTCATGGACTGCTTTTTTGATAGCGTTAACAGAGTATCAATAACTCCAAAACGGGTAATTATCTCTGTTGATGCGGAGCAAGTGTTAAATTCCTTGAATTTTGTTAGAAAGAATGGGTCTGCTACATCAAAAACAAAACCACCATGCATAAAAAATTGGATTGATACTATTAAGCGTTTTCAATATATTTGGTTAAAACTAAATAAGGCAGGGTTTGAATATTTATGTTTAAGATATTTCTACCAGGATCCCCGGGAAATTTTTTTAGTAGTATAAGAAGCCAGGGCGGTTGTAACACAAATTTGAATTGCTTCAATTTTATTGGAGCCTTCAAAACCTTAATAATTAATAATTTGTCATCATATCATTCACCGTCTGCAAATTGTGAAGATGATGATAATACTGGCATACTCGGCTTTTTTAAAACATTTTTAATTGATGATATAGACCCAAATGGTATTGCAGGGCTGGAGAAGGAAAGGTTTTTTCCTGATTTTGTTTCTTTCGGAGATTTGAATGCGTACTAGGAAACCGCAAACGCATATGTTACTTAAATTAATATTTAATTAGTTAAAATTAGTTAAAAACTGCTCGACAAGTACATCTGATATCTTATCAGAACCAATCAATAATGATAAGGCTTCTTACATTGAAGCAAGAGATTACACTGAAAAATCTCTTTTCGTACCAGGGTTAGAAATTTTATGATTGTTCAGCAAATGCAGCAACGTAGTCGATTTTTTATGCAAGATCTTTGTGTCGAAAACAGTCTAAAAGTCAAACTTGCTTCACAAGTATGTTTTATACGAATTCAAATTCATCTGTCTAGTTTATGATTTTAAAAAAAATATTTTGCGATTCCTTCCTTACTGTTTTTATAAGGTTTTGGTGTAAGTCCGTTGGTAGGCACCCAACTGGCAAATATATTCATTGCAATATTATTGATTGAGTAAAACGAAAGGCTCTAATGAAATGTAGAAAGAATCGTATTCTTAAAAGAGTCCGTGATAAACAGAAAAGGCCAAAATCAACTTGAGTGTGGCGATGCCACGTCTCTTAATTTTTTTTGCATTTTTCTTTGCATGCATTTTTTTGTATATAAATATTTGTATTAATTTATATTATATCAATTTTTCATCATGTTTTACATTTCAATATTTTATATTCACCATTTGTCTTTGTTCAATATGCTCTGTTCAATAATGTAAAATACATAGTCATTGTATTTTACATTGAAATAATATTTAATGTGTATTTTCGAAAATTATTTCAATCGTATACTGTATATAGAAAACTTTTATGCTTATTGAATAATTTGTTCCTTTCTTATTTCATGTATTATGGTTTTAGTGATAT